>NW_007578433.1:264404-293863 GCF_000690725.1 Stegastes partitus | reverse complement strand
TCCTGGAGAGGTGATCGACCCACATGTGGCTGCAGAGCTTCAGATGACCTGAACGCTGGAGAACTCTGGGAACGAATGGAGTGAGAAGCTGAGCAGAGGCCCTGCAGGCAGCATGCATCGCTCACAATCCCTCTCTTTAAGGGCTCACAGCGAAGAAGTCCTGCAGCTTTAGCGAACATATGTGTCGATTCTCACTCGAAACACTCATCTAGTGTGTGTGTGTGTGTGTGTGTGTGTGTGTGTTGGCTTCTATTTCAGTTTCTTCTCTCACTTTATCCAACAGTAGAGTCCAGCTGCAGTGAGGGTCGCTCCGACGGTCACCAGAGGTTCTGAGCTGTCAGAACTGGACCTGAAGAAAAGCATTTAACTGTTGGATCTGTTACCGAATCGCCCCCAAGCAACGAACCGAAACCTCAAGTATTCCTCTGGGTCAGGAGAGAAAAATATAATTTAGCTCTTGTGATTTCAATACAACACAGAGAAACAGAAACGCTCATTTTTTGCAATGAAAAAGGCACATTGTATGACCATTTGTTGTAAAAGAACAGATAACCATTAATAAAAATATAGATTTTTACAGTTCTCTTTATTTTCTGTGATTTCATATGATTGTGATTTAATAAAACAAAGGACATGTCTTTAATTTTCCTGATTTTTCTGACAAATAAGGGGAAATATCTGTAAACTAGTACTTTTTTTTGCAGATTTAAATACAGCAAATTAAAAATAAAAGTGTAATTTTGCAGTCAAACGTTGTAAAAAAAATTTGTAAAAACAAACTTTGCATATAGATATATGTACATATTTACTGTTTTTATCTGGTTTATTCTGTTTTTTTTAAAGGTTCATGTGTAAATCAAATATTGTTTTGATTTTTATTATACTATACTATACTACACTATACTATACTATGCTATACTATACTATACTATACTATACTATATAATATTAAGCAACTATTGTGGCTATTATCTCTCTATATTTTTTCAGGGACAATCTAGGTGTAATTTTACAATTAAACATTGTTAAAGAATGAATTATCATTTTTTTTAAAATACATTATTTGTAGTTTGGGCCTGCTTTTTTTTTTTTTTTAAAAAACATTTTATGCGTAAAGTAATACTTTTTTTTTCCTGTGATCTTACTTGATATCATCTGCAATTTAATAAGACATTTTTTTCTTTTAATAAGAGCAAATGTCTGTAGAATAACACATTTTTATTTCGCTCATTTAAATAAAGTAAAAAAGTGAGTAAAGTGCAGTTTAACTCGTGCAGCCACACAATGCATCGTGCACCAACTACAAGTGGATTTGGAGCAATTTCAAGTGGACAGAGGGAAACAGAAAACATTTGAAAGTTCTGTTTTTTCTTCAGCGTCATTCTTCATCTGCTGCGGCCCGAGTGAGGAGGCGAGCTCTGGTTCGGTCTGGAAACAGGATGTGGGCAGGAGCTCTGGGCATCTGCCACATAGCCGCGGAGCCGGCCGAGCTCATTTGCATAGGTTGTGTGTGTGGCTGCTCGCTGGGTGTCCGAGCGAGTCTTTGTGTGCAGTTTTGCATGTATGTGCGCTTGCAAATGTGTCGGTCCGGGCCTGTGTTCTGGTGAGAAGCTCACTGGTGTGTAAATGTGTGTGTGTGGGTGTGTCTCCTGCGTAGGCTTCTTTTCCTGGCGCTGCACCCTGCATGGCATCCCCGCTGGCACCGGCTCCGGCCCACCCTGCTGCCTGTCTCCTCCGGTCTGTCGTCAGCCTCACCTCTCAATCTTTCCGCTCTGCTAGCGTGCAGTTCAATATCCAGATAGGAGGGCAGGACGGGGCAGGAGCAGCACACAGCAGACGCACATTCACCCCAACAGGCAAATAAATCTCGTTCTGACAGACGGAAATCAGGAAATACGTTGCTGCACCATCTCAGAGTTTTCTTGTTTGTTATTCGGGACAGAGTTCTGAGCGTTTCATGTATTTTTAGACTTTCAAACACACACTAGAGGCCTCACAGGTTGGTGCA
Source organism: Stegastes partitus (assembly GCF_000690725.1). Classification (NCBI taxonomy): domain Eukaryota; kingdom Metazoa; phylum Chordata; class Actinopteri; family Pomacentridae; genus Stegastes; species Stegastes partitus. The sequence continues at coordinate 291,855 of NW_007578433.1, read as the reverse complement.
GTGTCGAGCAAAAGCTGTATTTTTAGTAGGAAATATGGATTAATCCATAAATATACACTTTCTGGGGCCCCAATACCACCTTTGTTCAAAAGTTTTTTCCATTTTCAAGGCCCATTAGTTAAAACCTTGGCCTCTGCTGGAGCCGTTCAATCATTCGGATCTTCTGGAAACTATTCTGTCTGCGTCTTCGTGACTGTGGGAGTTTCATTCCTGGAGATCCTGTGATGGTGTCTCAGGTTGGACAAACAAAAAATCTCTATTTGGGTCTCAAATAAAACGCTCTGACGGCAGCTAGATGTCATTTTGCTAATGGATAAATATAATAACATAGTTTTTAAAAGTTCTGGCGTGATTGTATTTTTTAAAAACCCGATAACAGATGTGTTTAAAGCAGGATCCTGCAACAGTCGTCACCACAAATTGTAAATTGAACGCTGCCATTGGCTGCTTAATAAAGTGTTTGTAGTTTGCTGCTGTTGTTTTGTAGGATGTTGAAAATTGTGACATATAGACAGTGAAATAGGCGACCGATGGCAGGCTCTACAGTTCTACAGTTCTTAACATATTTACTGGACCTCCACCAGGTTTATAGAATAGCTGCCACAGATTAACAGTGTTGGTAAGAAGTCAGTTTTTATGCTTCTGTAATGGTTCATACTCCAGTATGTAGAAGCTCCTTAAACAAAATGATGTTTTGATTAATTTCTGACTTCTTAGAGAAGCCCAGCGAGCAGTTTGAAATTCTTCATTCCTGTTTAAAACAGTAAAAGGTGGAGAGTTGAGTAGGAATTAAAGCACTTCACGATGCTAGATGGTCTATACATATATATATATATAAACATATGTATACAGTGCTTAACAAATTAGACAGGTGGTCTAAAAAACGTGGTTAAACTCTGTACATCTGGTGAGTCAGACTACCACGCAGCTACGATGTTCTGATTTACATCTTCAAAGAACACAATCAAAAATCTTAAAGCATTTTCACGCCTGTGGTAAAGTCGTGTTTGTTTTAAATGCCTCAGAGTCGTTGAAAGTCGGTGAACGGGGAGGACGGAGGTCGACGGGATCTTTACCCACGAGACCAGGATCACCTCGTTTGTGGCGGCAACATCCATGAGTTTGGTTTGTCTATTTTCAGTTTCCACTCTGTTTCTGGTTGGGACGATGTCACGGCTCGGCGGACACCATCTTAACTAGTTGGTAGAAGCTCGGTGAAGTTTGTCCTCCAGAACGACGGAGCTCAGTTCAAGTAAACATCCCAGTCTGGGTGGATTCTCAGACGTGGTAATCCTCAGAGCTTCAGCTAAAGGCAGCTGGATGTCTGTCTGTGGTTCCTGAAGACCTTTTATCTTCACAGTTTTCTGAACTGAATCGAGCTGAAGAAGCGTCTTCACCAAGTCAATAAAATAAACATCAAAAATGAGCTGATTTGCAAAGCAAAACATGGTTTGTGTGAGTCTGGGTGTCCTGCGGTGTCGATGCTGCAGATGTTCGACTCCGGTGGGTTGTGGAGCGAAACCATCCCTCAGATGCTCGACGTGGAGAGTTCAGACGCCGAGTTTACGTCCTGGGCTCTTTGTTGTGTTCCTTGAACCGTTTCTGAGCAGTTTATGGGGGTTTATTGTCCTCGTGACAAACGGTATTAACACGTCTTTGAAAGCAGAGCGTCCCACATTTAGAGACCTGAGCGTCTGGCTGGCGGACTCGTGTCCTGGGAGTGCACTCTCAGTCATCCGCCACACATGGGCAACAGATCCGCTGCTATTTTAGTCAATAAAACACGACCCGGGGCGTATTTCTATCCTTTAAGTCTGTTTTGTTCCTTTTCTGTGTGTTGCGCTCTGCGAAGACGTTGGTGATCTGCGCTCATTACCGTCCTCGAGTGCATCCTGCGGAGACGCCGCGGCCCAAAACCCAATCTCCCTCCTAAAGCCTGGCAGACTTAACTGCTGTCACAGCTGCAGCGCTCCGGTGTGGGAGTTCACGAGGGACTAAAAACGGCATGAAAGAGGAGAGACGGGACGGGACGGTTGGAAACAACACATTAACAAAGAAGAAGAAGAAGTGCAGATTGTTTGTTTGCACGTTTAGCAAACGACCAAAAGTCAGAGAAGTCGTGAACATCTGTGAATCCCACGCAAACCGACAACACAAACAAATGACTGGGAGTCGTGAGATGCTGCCACATGCAGATAAACGTCCTTCTTCCTGCACCATCCATGCTTGGGTTTTTTTAAATGTTGTGGAGGCCAGAACAACCACATTTGTACAAATTGTACTACAAACTGGGTGATTCCTTCAGGAAAGTCTGCAGATATAGAAAGTCATATAAAGGGCATCAAATATTCAACACGTTCTACCTACAAGACATGCATGGTCTGACAGATTCTACATTCTGAAACACCTTCATGTTCTCTGTTAAAGTACATCCAGACTCTTGAAGTCTTGGATGTTTCAAAGCTTTTAAATTTATCCAACTTTGACTGCGTCGCCGCCGCTGTGATCTAAAACTGTCGCTCTGACTGCAGCTGACCAATGACAGGAGAGTGTTCAAGTACTAATACACCACATGGTACCCCAGAAGAAGATTTAGTGCATCAAAATGCATAGTATGTCAGATGTGATGTGCAAAAACCACCAGGATGTCCGACTATATCTGGTCAGATTCAAGTTAAATTGAGATCCGATGCAGTGACGTGTGAGGGTATTGAAAAGGAGGCTTGTATTGTATGAAACAGTACGTGACTCGATAATCCGACACTGAATGTAAAACCTTCTTCTATGTCGGATAGCAAGGCTGTCGGATTGTCAAGATGGAGGTCGAGATACAAGGAGGGCTTGATGCTGGAAGGCTCATTAGTTGTTAATTATTGCTCATAGTTGTTATAATAGCCAGTGTGTTGTTAGAACACTACGCATCACTGGATTTCACGTCTAACTGACCGGTGAGCTGGTGCACGTTCCGGCCACTTCCACCCCGGGGCAGCGCTCTGACGGGGTGGAAGTGTCCAGAACACACAGGCAGTACTTGGCTGCTGATGCTAGTTTAGTTAGCGCTCACACTTCTGTTTCCTCCATCGGTGGCGGCGGGGGAGTGGCAGATACGCTCCACCGTTACCATCCATGTTTACTTCCATAAACACTGAGCACGCTCGCTGCGTGTGACGTCGTCGTGTCCTCTTCTGCGCATGCGGGACACTTTTGGGTCGTATGAAGTTCACACAGCAGATCACATACAAGTCGCATTGAACTGGAAACGTGAAGGAAGTCACAAAGAAATCCTCATTGAGCATCAAGTCCTGCAGTGTGAACGTAGCCAATCTGTGGGATTGTTCAGTCAGATAATACGCCGTCATCCTGATTGGTGACATTAAATGTCATGTCGGAGTCAGAATCCAAGGCTGTCGCTATGTTAAGGCTGTTTTTATGGGTTCTGTTGGTTTATCCTAAAAACCTGCAAGGTTTTGGTTTGTTAAGGGTTGAATTATCGAGTCATGACTGTACTTTGTAAAGGCAGCTGCAGCACATAATTGAAGTAAACATAAAAAGTATGTGATCTGGAACACTGAGGTCGATCTTCATCTTCTTGAATCACGATCTCCAGTCACTCCATCTTCTTCCTGCTGTCAAAACCTCCATCAAACCGCTAAACATCCCCCAAAAACCCCATGTTAACTATCACGGAGTCGGCAGATTGACTTTAAATCACCACAAAATGCACAAAAACAAGCTCTGCTAAATTACCGTTTCAGGAGTTCTCCACGCAACATTACCCTCCAAACGCAGATCTTCCCTCCAACATGAAGAAAACCAGGAAATGTAATCGCTCTGCACGATGTTTCTGGTGTCCCCGTAAACACTAATGTTGGTTTACGGTGCAGCGGGGAAACATGACCGTGTCTTACAAACACTGTGTGACACGCTGTATACGCCGGAACGTAGACATGTGTAACGCTGAGTGTTTGGTTTCAGCCTCGCGTCTTCGGCTCGGTCCTGGCTCGGCCCGCTGGAAAGTCTGAAAGCTTCGGACTGCTTTAAACAAACAAATAACCCCGGAGGGAAAGTATGAGGAACACAGGCAAACATCAGCACCTCGGCCTGAGCGATGAGCGCCGGTCCAGCCCGGGAACACGCTTGTTTAGCGCTGAGATGGTATCACCTCCAGGATCTATGATTAATGCTGTCACGCCACGTCTGCTCCGATCCCGGGAAGCTTGTCTCCTCAGGAGCGATGATGAATCCCGACTGGATGGTGACTTCTTGCAGTCGGGCTTTGTTTAAATATTTGTACGTTTCTTGCCGTCACCTAAACACAATGGATGGTGGATGGAATTTTATTTGCTTTTTACTCGACGCGCTGAAAAAAAAAAAAGTCCATCTCCTTTCAGAAACGATGTTTTCTCTCCTCGGAATATTCGAGCTGTCAGCAGGGAGCATTTCTTCTTTCGGCATAGTTGTGGCTCTCTGATTCTTTGCCCACATGCCCTCGCATTTCTACAGAAGACGGAAAAAAAAACAGGCGAGCCAACGAGAGATTTGTAGGCAGAACTAAGAATGCAGACAGAAGATTTAAACAAAAACTGCCACCAAGACGGCAGCCTGCACGTCGGCACGGATGAAAACACGCTTCAAACTGTTTCTGCAGCCTTCAACAAAGGCTCCATGTTTACTGGAAAGAGAAACAGAAAGCGTTCTGTGAGACGCAAGAGGAGACCGATCAGATCCTCTGAAAACTACAGTTTTGGTTTCAGTAAAAACGTCTCATCGTGGGCCATGAAGACATTCCAGGGTTTCAGGGCGTCTGTGTGATTTTCTGTGCTGCTGTTTTCTGTTTGTTTCAGGAGGAATAAGTTGTTGTTGTTTTAGGGTTTTTGTGATTTTGTTTTTTGGTTACTGTAGGGATGAACCAGGTGGGAGAAAGTGGACAGCAATGAGACTATGATCTGGGAAGCAAACCTATTTACACATCCACCAGACACATGAGTGTGTTAGCAGTCAAGTCAGCTTTGTTGGCAGGTTTGTCATATGTACAACATACAGAGAAGTTAAGTTGCAATACGCCGAGGCCCCGCGGTGCAGAATGAACATAGAAAAAAGTAGAAAAATCAAAAAAATAGAACATAGCTAGGTGCAATGTCGGAGTATTCAGATGCATAAGCGGTATGTGCAATTCTAGTTATAATCAGCATGCATATCATAAATGTAAGTTCAATATTTGCTCATTTTTTTGCTCCTTTTTTAAATCTGCACAAGCTTGCAAGACAACATCTGGCCCGTCCTTTAACTCCACTGTGTTCATCGGCTAGTTTTAGACGTTATCTTTACGCCGTTTGGTCCTGAACCAGTTCAGCAGGTTGTTTGAACTGGAAAAAAAATAACTTTTGCTGTTGCAGAATCGGAACTGCTGAGCGTAGGTGGAGGTAAAACCCAAAACAATGAGCCGAAGGGTGCTGAAATGCAGAGATGCCGCTGGAAAATGTTATATATATGTCAAGGACTTCAGGGCTGCAAGGTGGCCAGCTAGAAGGTCGCCGGTTCGCGTCACGGTGAGGACACCCGGGATCTTTCTGCGTGGAGTCTCCATGTTCTCTCCGTGCAGCGTGGGTTCTCTCCGGGTTCTCCGGCTTCCTCCCACAGTCCAGAAACATGCTGAGGTTAATTGGTGATGTTAAATAAATTTTCTGATAAGTTGATGTGTTTTTGGTTCCAAATACATGACAAATGTCCCTCTTTTTATGTTTTAAAAAGAAAAAACCTGTCAAAAAAACCCCCAAAACAATACCTGTCACCTAAACCAAATGGCCTGGGGTCCAAAAGACCCCACAAGTCCTGAATAGGGTTAAAGTCTATTATTATTTATTAGGATCTGAGCACTAACAGTACAAGGAACCTCTTCTACATCTTCTTCTTATTATTATTATTATAGTTTGATGAAAGGAAACGCTTTTTTGAGGCCCTAAACATGCTCGAAAACTCCTGAAAATCTGCACGCACGTAAAAAACTTGTACATGTGAGAGGCAACATAGCTCCACAGCGCCCCCTAAAAAGTTTCAACGGAGTCCCGTCAGGACTACGTTTCACCTGGTTTTTATTTATATTGGCTCTATTCATTTTCATTTATATCTTATTCATATAATTACTGCAGCTTTAAGCACCACAAACTCAAACCACCTTCACTGCCTCCGTGGGGTGGAGGAGGAGGAGGCAGGAACCTCAGAGATCTCCAAACCTGTGCAGATAAAACGCCGTCTACAGCGGGATGGCTAATAGGCACCATTACAGCTAAATGAGAAAATATGGCTTTTTGGGGTTCCTGTTACGCTCAGGTCTTAAGGACAAACACAACTCATCAGCAGCCTCCTCTGGCTCCCACTCAGGACCTGAGAAAACTCGGCCTGGGAAAGATTTTGTGCGGCGAAATGACAGATTGCGCTGATAAAGTGTGTAACTGTGAGTTACTGTACGAGACGGACAGAGAACATTGCAGGGGCTGTTCTCGTCCTCCAAACTGCTTTTGTAAGATATTATCTAACTTCAAAGAGAACACAAGAGTTTAATTAATGAATGTTATGTCTGGACACGTAATACCCTTTGAAATACACTCTAATCTCTGCCGCTGCCCTCTAATCATTTTAGATTTACAGCAGCGAGCAGTCGGAGCCACCAAGCTGCCATGCTTTCTGCCTTGGGGGGCGACATCATTAGGATGTCCCTGCTGAAGAACTTGCTCACATATTCTTCTCAATGCCATTAAAGTTTACTTTCTAGCAAAGTGGAGTCATTTCATCCAGACTGACTTTCTGCACGACGAGTGGAGGTCGGCGTTTTTTAAGATTCACGTCAGGACAGAAAAAGTTGCTTTGTTGTGGGGATAGAAATCGTGACTTCCTACGAACAAGAAGCTTCCTCCGCTGGGCCCGCTGTCACTCTGCAGTGTCAGACTTAAAGGCCAAGTCCCAAAATGCTGCACGGTGCCTGCTGATGAAACTCTGTCACCCCTCCACCGGCTCGCTCTGACAGCGCGATTTACTGGGTGGAACATGTCGATGTCTGTAGTTTTACAGTCAGTCTAACGTTAGGAAAAGTTTTACCCATGTTCAGGATGGATTGTGGAACATCTGACTGATGATGTGTGAACACTGATCGTCCGGTCATAGCTTAGCAACTGTAAAGAGTTCAGATGGAAGATGGACAGAAGATCAATCTGTAGCGCTGAGTAGAATGATCTGACGGCACCTCAGCAGTGGCTTCTTTGCATTCTTTAAACCAATCATTACCGTCCTGGGTGAAGCTTAAAACATGATGCATTGGTGTTTGGTTTTACTGACAATCCATCCATCATCTATACACCGTTTAATCCTCACTAGGGTCATGGGGGGCTGGAGTCTATCCCAGCTGACTCAGGGTGAAGGCAGGTTCACCTGGACAGGTCACCAGTCTATCACAGGGCTACACTTAGAGACAGACAACCAAGCACACTCACATTCACACCTACGGACAATTTACAATCACCAATTAACCTCAGCATGTTTCTGGACTGTGGGAGGAAGCCGGAGAACCCGGAGAGAACCCACGCTGCACGGGGAGAACATGGAGACTCCACACAGAAAGATCCCGGTGTCCTCACCGGGACGCGACCTTCTAGCTGCTAACCACCGTGCCACCTTGCAGCCCCAAGAACCACCTCGACTCATGGCCCCTCCGACCACCACCTCAAACAATCCATTCATTCCCACCAGGCGAAGGTGAAGTGTCTTGCCCAAGGACACAACGACCATTACAGGGCGGAATCAAACGCCGACCTTCTGATCAATGACTGACTCGCTCTACCACTTGAGCCACTGAAAGTAGCAATGGTAACTTGTTTTGGTGGAACATTTGCACAGAGGGAAAACTGCTTCATTGCAAGATCCAAACCTTCGACAAAACTTGAAGTTTCCAGTGTGGTCGGATGCAAAAGATGGTAGTCTTGTACCATCAGTCAACATCCAGTAAGTCCGACTAGCTTTAGTGCTACGCTAAGCGAGCCCAACATCATTAATGTAGTGCATAAGGTGCATATTTAAGACTCTTCATTAAAGGCTGCCGACATTAACAAAGTTAGCCTGAGGCTGTGTTTTGAACCAGCGCATGATGCTAACATTAGCGTGATTAGATACAGCTGATAAGTTCTGCTATTTTCATATTAGCTAATAAAATTGGCAGAACTCGAAAGCTGGCCTCAGAATCAGCTGGTATTTTATGTATGATAACTTTAGTACATTTAATGAAGTCACGTAGAGTTCTACCTTCAATGTTTTCAGAGCTACAGGTCCTTGAAGTGCACAGAGGTGGGTGGAAATGTCTTGCTTTTCTAAAAATGTTTTATTACTTTTTCCAGCATTGTGAGCCTCATAACCTCATAAATGGAGAAGATAGATGTGAAATTGTCAGAATACTGCACCAGAACTTTCTTATCCTGTAACTAGTTTTGACCAAACGCTTATCCCACATGATGATATGACCAAAAGTTTAAAAGTTTACTTAAAAGGCACTTTTTCTCTGGTGAATTGTCAGAAAACACATCCAGGGTACCGATGATTGTTTCTCTGACTCTGTTTTGCTGTTAAATCTATGATACATCCCATAATATTGATGCTCCAAGTCAGTTAGAGAGAAAAATCCAGCCAAAGAACAGCTTTTGTCTTTGGATTGTGACACCTGGAGTGGATGTAAAACTGACCTGGTTGCAGATTTTAACAAAACTCAAATGTGTTTTTTCAGCCCTGAAACGTTCACGTGTCTATCTGCTGCACTGATGAACTTATGAGGCTCAGAAATGATTAATTAGCAAATGAAAAAGCCTGAAATATCATCCCACCCGCTGTGCACTTCAAGGACCTGTAACTCTGGAAGTATTCATAGTATGAAGGTAAAACTCTGCATGGCCTCGTTAAATATATTACATTTACTGCACAATAAAAACCAGCTGATTCTGAGGAGGTCAGGCGGGAACTTTATAGATTTGGTTGATTTTTTTTTTTTTTCCATCAAAGATCCATTGGATCTCCAGTTTCTCATCTGGATATTTGGAGATAATCAGCATCTATGATCGTGACTTAAGTAGTTAAATGTGTTTGTTGCTCCATTGATTCCACATACTTATCTCCTGCGACGGCACATTAGACCATTAGCTCTCTAATAGCGGGTAAACATTGGAGACAATCTCAAGGCAAACAGAGAAACACAATCGATGCCTCTCAGCCTCCCAGAAACACAATCCAGCACCTGGACTCGCTCAGAGCGGCCGAGCACCTGCGCGAAAGAGCAACAGAGAGCGAGACAGTGTCCCTTTAAGGGATAACTCGGCGAGGGAAGAAGAAGAAGAAGAAGAAAAACTGCAAAGAAGGAAGGAGAGGAGGTGTGTACGTGTACATGTCAAACTGATAGACACTTGGGAGGCAGGCAGGGAAAGAAAGAGGGGAGAGGAAGATAAGGGGGGAGATAAAGACGGAGAGACACAACATTGCATTAGGCACTAAGAGCCATTCCTCGCTCGCTAAAGGCTAATGCAATTGCCACACAATAAGAGTGTCTCAGCGGAGGCAGTAAAAAAAAAAAAAAAACTGGAGAGGGGAATGTAAGAGGAGAGTCGGGGAGGGAGGAAGGGAGTGAGGGAGGGATGGAAGAATGGAGGGAGGGAGGGAGGAACTGGCAGCTCTGCCTCCAGACTCTCATATGGATCTCCTGGGACAATGGTTGAAAGTCTCTCTCTGTCTCTACTGTAACTCCTGGCTGAGTGGCTCGGTGCTCCGCCGAGTCTCCAGAGTGATTTATCAGGTTTTGCAGGGAGGAGAGTCGGAGGGAGAGGAAAGGGGGGAGGCGGAGGGAGAGACAACTCCGGTAGCAGCAGCAGTTACCAGCCGGCTGGGTGTGTTAACTCCACATCTGACCTCTATGGGAACAGAGCAGCCTCCTCGTCTCTTCTGCCGGGAACCAGAGGGGGGACAGATCTGCCTCCCCCCCTCTTTGCTGCTCGCTGGGCTCCAGGAACCGGCTCCTGGATGGACCACGAGAACCAGGATTGCCTCTTGGACTAGAAACGGCACACCAGTCAGTCGGTTGGCGAGCCGGCTGACGGGTCATCGGGGTCCTTCTCAAAGAGTTTGTGCATATCCTCATCTGAACTCCGGCGGTGGTGGACCTGTGGGCACGGTGAGTGGCAAACACCCCTCTGTCACACTTCTACCTCCTCTCTTTTACCAGATTGTTCTCTTTCTCTTTGCTTCGTCCTTTGTGGACCAACACGAGGCAGCACATCAGACCAGAGTGTGATGTTCTGCCGTCGGTGCGGTCGTCACGGTGCCGCTTTTGATCTTCCGACGCCGCCACAGTGCATCTGTTTGCAAACAAGCGGCGGGTTTTTCCGCCTCACATGGGCGCTTTAATCACTTTACTCTAGAGCGTCGAATGAAAAATAAAATCTTTATTCGCTCGAGGCTGCTCTGGAGCGTTACATGGTGGATTTTTGTAATTCCAAATCAATAAAAACCTCATAAAAGTTGAATGAACCTGCATTTGATTTGGATCCCTGTGAACGCAGGAACAGATTTTTCACACACTCGTAGCAGCACTTTTTCTCAGCAGCAGCAGCAGCCTCATGACCGTGGGGGGGTTTTTATCCCGACGCCGTAATCTCACCACTATGTGGAGAGGGAGTTTGATTTGATAAACTAACCCTAAAGTCAAGTGCACAGAACATTTTTGGACAAATAGTTCAAATATTTGAGCGCGTTCCAAGGCTTTATCGGGGTCTGCTAAATCAGTGAGCTGTTCCCATGTGTTGGAGACGTGAAGGGCAAAGCTGAAGGGAACACAGGAGTTGTATATTTGTGGATGTTTACGTCGAATGCATAAATATATCCGCCTGAAGGAACTCCAAACTAAATAAATGTCTGCAGCTGTATGAATCATGCAACTCCCATATATATAAAAATATCCATAAGCACCCGTTTAGTCAACCTGCCCTGCAAGAAACTGCAATAAATAGAGAATAAGTTGACATCTGCTGAACAACTTTAAGCTTTTAAACCCCATTTATGTGTTTTTTTCTCCAACCAGAGCGAGTAAACGTTCAGACTTGAGACTTAATGTGACAGAAGTTTAACTAATGTTCAGCCGCAGTAACTCCACAAACAGAAGATACGCTGACAGAGGTTTCCTCTAAAGGTCACACATTTCTGAACTTTGAGTCCAAAGTCTTCCTCTGAAAAGTCCAAACAGGCCGTGTTCTCCGGTATCCGAGGCAGATGTTGACATGGGCGTTGTCTCCAGAACAATGAACACATGTTTGTTATTTGGGTTTGGCTGCTAATTTTGTTGTCATCGATATGTGAGTGGGAGCACATGTGTCTGTGTTACTGCACGCCTGCACTCAAAGAAACAAAGGTGCTAATGGGAACCGAACCAGGGTTCTTCAAGGCGACGCCATTTTTAGTTCTGCAAAGAACCCTGCAAAGCAATGAACACTTTCTGCAAACGGCTCTTTGAGGAACCCCCAGAGGTGCCCATGGAGGCTCCATACTGAATAACTTTAGCAAAAATAGGTTCTTTAAGGAACCATTTTCAAGCTGGTTCTCTGTGGACCCACCTAGTCCAGAAGGAACCTCATTTAAAGGATTCTCTGAGCTTATGTGGTTCTTTAAAGCAAGAAAGTTTCCCAAAGAGCATCAAAAACTGTCTCCCCATGAAGGATGGTTTAAAGAACTTTAGCAATAATCGGTTCTTCAAAGAACCATTTTTGAGATAGTTCTTCTATTTTGATCATAGGAACTGTACCAATGCATACATTTGCAGCGTTCTGGGTTCCTTCTTTTAGAACACTCATAATAACGTGGTTCTCCTGTCATTGCTGCATAGAACCACTGTTTGTTCCACAACAGCAACTTTTAGGCAAGAAGTTCTTCAAAGAACCATCAAACATGGCTCACATTAAGGGAGGTTTTGAAGAAAATAAGTTCTTAAAGGAACCAATTTCCAGATAGTTCTTTGTGGACCCACCGAGCTCAGTAAAGAAACATGAGGAGCACAAAAGGTTCTTCAAAGAAAGAAAGTTTTCCAAAGAACCATCAAACATGGAACCATTTGGCACCATAGAAGGTGTTTCTAAGAACTTCAGCAAAAATAGGTTCTTTAAGGAACCATTTTCAAGATAGTTCTTCTACTTTGATCATTCTGTAAGCTATGTGTGAGGATTTGTAGCATCACAGGGTTCCCTCTGTTAGAAGACATTTCTTGATGTGGTTCTTCAATGAGATCGCTTCAGTATTTTGTTCCACAATAAAACCTTTTAGGGTAGAGGTTCTTCAAAGAGAGAGCGTTTCATAAAGAACCATCAAACAATGGTTCCTTTTGGCATCATAAAAAGGTGTTTTTAAGGACTTTTCTTGGTTTTTTTTGGGTTTTCAAGGCCGGTTGGAGTTAAAAGGTTTTCTTGCGGTTTTTTCACCGGATTTTTCCCCGATAATGAAAGTAACCGTCAGCTGCAGCTCTGATTTCAAGTTTTCACCTCCAATAGACATGCAGAACTTTTAAGAACCACATGAAGAATGAGAGGAAGAACCCCCCAGTTTCTTCACTGGATGTTTCTGAAGAACCGTAGCGCCCCGTCTGTAGAACCGTTCAGCGTCCATTATTTTTCTGAGAGTGTGTGCGGTGTGTGTGCCTCCCTGCAGATGCCCCAGTGTGAGTCCACAGTAGTTTGCTGTGCGTCCCGTGCTGCCGCCACATGGCCTTCGCCTCCTCTTTCTTGGTTTTCCTGCACTTTGTGTGTTCGCCGGTTCCCCTCAGATCAACTGCAGACTGTTCAAGTGCACAGGACAGCACGGTTTCCCTCAGCTCCTTCAGCCCGGCCATGCGTCGACCACAGAGAATTTCTGTCCGAGACGAGGCAATTACAGCACACATCCAAAGCCATGGTAGCCGGGAACCAAATGAAGGAGCCTTTGATAGGCCCCGACTGATGCATATTTACTTTTTACGACCAACCAAGTAGTAAACAGCTTGCCTTGTTGGCGCTGGAGCGAGACTTTAAATACAGGCCTGTTCGCACAAACATACACATAAACACACACAGTCATGCATGGAAGCGAACACACAAACAGACGAGGACTTCTCAAAAAAAAAAAAAGCCTCTTCTGCCAAATCAGAAAACATCCACGACACTGCCAGCTCGTCCTGTTTGCCAGTCGCTGATTTCATAATCAGGTTTGTTGTGCTTTGCCCGGCTGCTGTTTTTTTTTTTTTTTTTTTTCTTGCCGGAGCTGCAGACGCAGCAGCAGCAGCAACAGCAGCAGTAGCCTCCAATTGAAGCCATGTGTGGTGGAAAAACAGGCCTGGGTTTGTGGAGAGTTTGCATGCTTGGAGTGGGAGGGAGCCTGTCGGTTACAGAGGTCACAATCCGAACACGCCAACTCCTCCTGGCCTTCTCACACGCCATGCTGACGGATGCATCTCAATAGTCTGTCAGGAATCCCTCGCGTTGCTCCTCCTCTGACTGGAAAGGTGCAGCGCTTCATTAGTTCCATGTAACGCCGGCGCCTCGGAAAGGATGCAGCTTTCCTGTAGGTGGTGCCTGAAAGTGTAAGAAGGCCGTTCAGGGTGTGCCGCAAATTAGGCAAGTGGTTGGATTAGCTGAGTGCGGTCGGAGACTTCATTGGAATTATCTCAGCTAATATTAAAGATGATGCATCAGAGCATCCTCAGATGAACCCAGCAGTCTGTTGTTGCGTCTGTTCAGATTCTCAGTCGTGTAGGTCATGGAAATCCCAAAAGTTCAGCTTCACGAATGTAAAACGCCTTCAGGAACCGAAACAGTGACGTCCAGTTGCTTTTTACTGAAGCTGCTATAATGAATATGTTGTTGAGTTTCATAAATAAATCCTACGTACACAAAACTGTAATATTCCAGCAGCTGGGGGCCAAAAACTTCTGTAATATAACCAAAACTAAGCTTCTAATTAAAAAAACAGCTAATTTACCATAATTGAAATGCAATTTCTAGTCTTAGTTTTTGTTTTTTTAAATATTTATTGTTGGATATTTATGTGTGCAAATCAAATTCTACACATATAACTGCAAGGTTGTCATTATGTTATTTTATGTCAGCTAATAATAATAATAATAATAATTCAGTTTTAAATTGCAGGAATGGACTGTTTGGGTCTTTTTTAGGTAACTTTACATAAAAATCTAGTACAAATGAGAGGTTTTTAATGTAAAAAAGACAAAATAAAAGGATGTCCATCTACAAAATAATTAAATTTATCTTTGAAAAAAAAAATTAAAACAATTAAATTACATGTAAATAGAGCTGGAAAATGCTATGATACAAATAAGTTGACCCTTATTACATTATTTTATGTAAAAAATGAAAAACAATTTGAATGTTGACTCAGTTTCAAATTGCAAGAATGTACTTATGATGTGATTATATTTAAAAACCATAAACAGTTAATTTTAGATCATATCAAGTTAAATAAAATTGTATATTTGATAGATAGTTAATTTTTAAAACAATTCTCGCTATAAAACTAATAAAACTTAACTTGGTTAAAACCACAGTTAGTAAACTTTTATGTTTAAAATTAAAGTAAATAACAGTTAATTGTATTTCATAACAAGTGTAATATAAGTTTTTGCTTTTTCATAGATAGATTTAGATTTCATATCCTGTAGACTTTATTTTTTTTAGATTATTTTCACAAAAAATATGCAAACTCACCGTCTATTTTTGCATTTTTGCTGATATTTTTGTGTATTTTTTAGGAGAAAACAAATCAGTATAACATCAGATTGTTGGGGTTTGTTTTTACAGTGCGCATTTACCCTCCTCTGTGCATCACTTCACCTCCTGTTTGTTCCTGGGCTCTGCTCAGCGTCTGCCTCTAAGTCTTTCCCTTCTGCCCTAAATGTTATCAACGCAGCGGCCGCTAATAGCTGGAATAGCTGCTGCTGCTGCCGCCGCTATCAGATTCAGAGATAACCTCTGCCGGGCTTTAATGCAGCTGTGCCATTTCCCCTCATGCATTATAATCGATCATGTTCCTGTCAGAGCCGAGGGCCGGATCATTTTTTCATCATCCCTCCATTTTTCCTGAGCGAGGTGAGTCAGAGGCTCGTCCACGATAACGCTCACATGATTCACCGTCAAGCACTCGTTTGATATAAAACTCCCTGTTTGTGCGTCTTATTCCTAAAAAGAAAAGGAAAAAAGGAAGAAGAAAAAAGAAAAAAGAAGGTTGCAGATGATTGATTTTGCCTGAAATTACATCTGTACCAAATTGAATTAACGCTATGCAAAGTGGATTATTGTTAATGGAACATGTGAAAAAGCTGCTGCCTTCATCAGTCACATGTGAGGCTGTTTTATCGAGACCGAGGGATCTAATGAGCTCAATAATGAGGCCCAGACCAGCTCTGGTAATGACTTTTTAAATGCTCAGGGGGTCTTCAGTTACCAGCAGAGCCGCGATTGGTCGAGACGTGTTTTATCTGTCGGCTGTGTCCTGTATGTATGGAACACTGTATGTGATGGAGGATCTCTTGTTTATCAGAGGGAAGGTTTGGTGCGAGGAAAAAACCGAGTTGTAAAAAATTCTGTATGTTGTTGGACTCAAATGCACTCATGATGTTGCTCGAGCTGTTTTAGGGGCTTTAAGTTGCATAATTTGAGGCATATTAGCACCTTTATGGCAACAGAAGGTGCATCATCCAGTGGAAAAATCTGTAAAATCTGTTTAAAAGACCAAAAATACCCCCATTCCCAGACTATAACCTGGGTTAAAGTGGGTTGGCCTGGTTTTATCTTCTGGTCTGAGGTGTTATTTATAATAAATATAGGTATAGTTGGGCTATTTTGTACCTTGATGACAAAACATAATTCACTATATTTCAACCGATTAAATACAAACCTATCCGACGACAATAAAGTTAAACTAAATAAGTGACCAGAACCAGAGTTTATAAAAACTAGATTCTCCAATGTTTAAAATTTCGTGGATTTCCAACACCAAACAACAACACGCTGCTTCGTTTCTGACATTTAGATCCCAAACTCGATGGATCGGAAGTTCAGTTTCAAAACTATGCCGATTCTAACTGGATTTAAACAACCACTTGCCACGACAAACTCTAATTACTTTACGTAACGCTTTATTTTTTGCCTCGGTTTAATTGCGGTGCTTCTGATGTGGCTTTTCCGCGTCTAAATGCTTTAAAAGAAAGCCATGTGTGCCGTCACAAGACGAACTGTTACGCTCACAAAGGCCCGTATTTCAACAAAGCAGAATATTCCATCAGTGCAGTTTGACAGGAGTTTGACTTTTTCCCCAACATGCTCTGCTACGGAAAGTTTCAACAATCAGAAATGTAGTAAATCTGGTCGTAAATCGGCATTATTTCAGTAAACTGTGAACATATTTTCACATAAAGTAGCACCAGAGACATTAGCATCGCGTTGCTAGCAGCCTTAATGTGATAAAAATGATATTATTGCACCAAAAACAATCTTTGTGTTTTATTGCCTCCTTACATTTAAAGTTGGTCCTCTGTGTTGCAGTAGGTTGTAATTTATTAAACTTGTGTTTGAAATAAGCTCTAAAAAATTGAACTCCAGACTTATTTGTACATATCGTTACGACTATTGTTACGACATTTTGGCTTCAGCTATCGCTTTACAGGGCGTTAATCTGTTCTGCTACACCTGTGAAAACCAAGAATACACAAACTGCACGGTCTGTTTCAGGCATGGCGATGGCAACGTCTGGTGTGAATGATGCAAAGGAACATTTTCAGCTAAAATATTCCACCAGAGGAAGATAAATCAGCGCAGAATCATCGATTGTGCAACCCAAAAATCTGACGCCTTGATGGCTTCGTTGCACAACAAAAGCTGCTGAGAACCACCAGACTGAACTTTTACCTCACGTGGAGAGTTTTTCTTATCTGTGTGACTCTATGTAGGCGTCTGACTTCAATAAGGGACGATCCGCTTAAGTTAACACGTATGCAGACGACACAGCTGTTTATTTCACAACCACATTTGAAGGCATAGTGAAACATCTGAGAGCTGTAGTATTGTACCAGATCATTAACTACCTAATAGGATTTTTAAAAGATATTTAATGGAGCCGTGCAAAGTTTTACCTTCATACTCATACTAAATTTTCAGACTTACAGGCCCTTGAAGTGCATGGGGTTGGTCGAAATGTTGCACTTTTTTTTAAAATCAAACTGATCCAACCTGTTTTTCTGAGCTTGTTTGAGAGTCTTTTAGATTCTCCTTTGGTAGCGTTCAGTTCTTGTTCGGTCAGTTTCTGCTGTCGTCATTTTCCTGACATCAGAAAAGACAAATGATGCATTCCACAACCATAAGCTACATTTGCTAAAGTTATACTTTGACTATTTGACATGGAAGGAATCATATCTATGAGATGGTCCTGGGTTCAAATGTTGGTAAAAAAAAAAAAAAAAGTCCTTTCATTGTCTAGAACTTGTTCTGATCAACCACCATCACACATGAGCCTTGAAAGTTTACCCAGAATGCACTTCTTAAGGTTTTCTCTGGTGAATGATCAGAAAGCAGAAACACTTCCAAGGTACCAATGATTGTTTCTATGACTCTGTGTCATTAAACTACTGCAGTGTTACTGTTAAAACTACGACACATCCCATAATAATGATGCTCAAACTTGGTTATAGAAAAAAACAGAAACAAAAAGCAGATTTAATCTTGAATGTAAAACTGATCTGGTTGCAGTTTTTAACAGAGCTCAGATGTGTTTCTGATGAAGTCATGAGGCTCAGAAATTATGGAAAAAGTCATTAAAATGTGTAAAAATTGTACTTCTATGCACTTCAAAGGCCTGTAATTCTGAAAACATTCATAGTATGACGGTAAAACTTGGCATGGCTTCATTAAATACACTAAAGTTCTTGTAGATCAAAAAAAATCAGCTGATCCTGAGGGAGTATGGTGGGAACTTTTTTCAGATTTGGTTGAATTCATATTGAATGACCTTCTGCAAAGTTACGGAACTGTTGACTTCAGACCCCAAAATGCACAAGGAACAGATTTTAGATATAAGTCGCCCAACACTCACTTCATCCAGCTTTACTGGCACTTGACTCATTCTCTCTGTTATTGCATTTTAAAAAAATCGAACTTTCAGAAGAGTTTTGCGAACTTTTCGGACCTCGCTAGCGGTGGCTGTTCGCCGTCCGTAAAGCTCTTCTGATGCGGTTTCTCTGAAAATCGCTGATTCTTTCTCACACTCTCTTAACTTCTCTCTTTCTCTTGTTTCTGCCTCCCGACGCGTCGCCTGTGTTTTGTGAGAGCCGGGTGACAAATCGCGGCCGAGTGCGAGATGCTGGGTGACGTCAGCGGCTTCAGATGCGAAACTTACACCTGTGGTCGCCGCCGCATAAATCACTGCGTCTCCAGAGTAAACACCGAGCGCAGAGTCACGCGACAAGGCGGCAAACAGTGGGCGACTTCAGTCATCTCTGGGGGGGAAACGGAAAGACAGGCAGCCGTAAGAGTCGTGGGTTTGGACGTCTTCATGAATGTTTCGTAGCGGCTTGTTTTCAGGTTCCTCGGCTGCCACTCGAGCTGCTTCCACCGTGACTCTCCTCCTTCAGCGTTTTGCCCGACAAGCAGTTCCTCCAGCTTGCGTGAATGAGGTCAGTTTGTTCGGCGGAGAGTGCAAACCTTGTGCTTTCTAAATGCGGTGGCTTGTTCGCACCTTCAGCCTCGTGTACAATAATAAGTTCCATCAGGCCGTAAATTATGCTCGTCGGGAGACATTACACGAGGCGTCCGCAAACCGAGTCCGGCCGCTGTGGACAAAGATTGTTCCATAGCAACAAAAGGAACTATTTTTGTTTGAATGCTTATTCATGACGCTCCACTTTCACCATGATCACATCTAGCCTCCGCGTGCCACCCAGTAATTCGCCAGAAAAACATCTTCGCACCATTCGTTTAGACCTGACAGCGATGTCACGTCGAGCCTTCACACCCGGCGAGCAAACACTGACTCACAGGAGTGTTAGAGGGCATGACCACTCCCTTCATTCACTCTCGTTTTTTTTTTTTTCTCCTCCTTTTCTTTCACACAACGCGCCGCAACTCATGCATGCAAATGAACGGCGGCGTGGACCCGCACACAGGCAATCCCTCATTCCACTTTACTGTTCAGTGAAGCACAACTTTATGTTCCACATCTCACAACCTAGACAAACATATTTATTCATGATTCCTGCGCAGGGAGGGGCGCGGCGCTAACGCTGCTTGACAGGACGGACATATTTCTCTGTCTGGAAGGATTGTGCATGCCTTGGTGAGGTCGTACAACATGTACAGTATCCGTGGAAGACACACTGTCCCTTTATGTGCACCGAGGCCACCGGGGTCTGACGTTTTTATGTGAGTATTAGTCTCGCTTCTGTTCTACAGAATAGTCTGGCTGCACCTCGGTGTCGTTCTGCTGCAGAGGGGGGAACACGCTCCGGTTTGTTTGAATTTCTTTAAACCAATCATGGTCGTCTTGGGCGGAGCTAAGAGAAGGATGCCCTTAAAATAGTGACGGTGGAATTGCTTTGGTGGAACATTTGCATGCAGGGAGCCAAACGCTGTCATTAAAATGGATTAACGGTGAAAAAACACGAGCAGAGCTGCCTGACTGCACGATCCTCCACAAAACATGAAACTACCATCGTGGTAGGTCGTTGTTGATGCTGTTTACGGATGACGCCGTTGTTTCCCATCGAAAAGTGAGGCAGGCTTGTACCTGCGTTCTTCATCCGGTGAGTCACATTATGTCGGTGTGGACTTGGGAATTTGCAGCAGCAGCAGAAAATACAGCACAGATATGTTTTGTTTATGGTTTGATTAAGGAACAAAAAAAAAACTGATTAGTTGTAAAGAGCAGTTTAAAAAAAAAAAGCTGAAAATAAGACCACTAGAGGGTGCCGTCACAATTAGGGAGGCTAATGATTTATTCAAATATTTGCTGATAATTTAACTGATTAAAAATACTCTCAGCGATAAGGCAAAAAAAAAAAAAAAGGAGGACATGCATGTCAGAAAATGTATTGTCCATTAGCTGTAGTACCTGGTTGGGCCACCAGGTGGAGCCTTTTGCTGTTTGATGCTGTAGAGACCAGAGGAAGTGGCCACTTGGACTACAGACGAAGGCGTGTTGGCAATCAGGAAGCTTTGTTTGGTTAATTAAGGGTCACCATGACAAAGACTTCTGTGACGCTTAATGCCAGAGCTCACATTTGCTTTTTAAACCGAAGTGTTTCAACAATCCTCTGGAACATGTGACCGAGCTGTAGCGGCAGGTTATTATGGGTGTCCGATATCAGAAATTACGTGGTTAAGAAAGTCTCAGAAAATGTGACCTCTGGGGTATTTATTTTATGAGAAGACGGTACTTGTGCGACTGGATTTGGGGGCAGATGCTCTAAAACATTTCGATATTGATATGTTGATGATTATTTTTCAAATATATGTCAATTTTAACAATATATTGACGAGGAAAAATGTGTGGGTTGTTGTTAATCAACTAGTTTCCATGTCACCATGAAGACACAGCTTGACTCCGCACCAGTGTCTGCTCTGCTACATGTGCTGCTGTACAAGCTGAGCGCCCTCTGCTGGACAAACTGTGTAATGACGCCATTTCTAAATCACCCCCAAGCATCTTGTTCTTGCAAGAAAAAAAAAAGGTTTCTGCAGCACAGAAGAGTCCAATGGCACCTCAGTGTCCCAAAATACGCACCAATCACAGTTGTGTTGAAACAATTGTTAGCGCGGCAACTTCTTATCAGAGATCGTTGCTTCCAGTTGTGACTTGAAAAAATAACTCGTAGTTGGAAGGAGAAGAGAAAGTGTCGGAAAACGTTTGGCCAATCGCAGGATTAAACCCATAGTGTACATCCAGTAAGTCAGACTAGCACAAACTGGACAGTCTATGCTAATGATGATGCTAACGCAACGATAATGTTGGTCTATTTATTTGTTGTTTTAAATATTCAACCAACAGATACCAAAAAACAGTCCAACAACCAACATCCACATGCAACCTTTATTTCTGTTTTAAAGATCCCTTCTGATGAAAATCAATTTGTTTTTACCTTGTTATCATGCCTTTATGGTGTTTTTTCTATGTTAGAAGACACATTGTGAGTAAAATAAGTCATCAGCGTACCGACGACAGTCTCAGAAACATGGCGACTTTCTAAGAACCAGATCTTGCAGGTTGGAACTCTCTATTATCATCATTCTTCTTCCAACTTTCATGAGTGAATTACTCCAATATCTCCATGTGTTTTGGTGTAGTTTACAGTACTTTTACAGTGTTTGAGCAGAGTTGTGGGTGAGCTGGTGTGCTCGAGCTGCAGCAAGCGGTGGGGATTTCATAGATCTGCAAATTCTAGAGGAAGCAACAGCACAGGGTGACATTATTTCTAAAAAAAATATCTAAATGTGTAATTTTGATGCATTCCGATGAGTTTTTAGAGATTTATAAGCAGTGAAGGATGCCAACAAACGAGATAAAACACGTTAATCTGTGAGCTTTCTGCTTCAGTTCCTCCTGTTTCCAGACTTTAAGCTAAGCTAACTCCCAGTCTGAGCTCAGACAGACACAGTCATGATATCAAAGTTAAGATCTGAGTCTCTGCCACAGCGTGAATAAGCGTGGGATTGTGAGGAATGACAACTTTAATATGTTATTCCCATAAATCCGGGTCTGGATTCAGCGTGTTATGTCTGAGGAAAGTCCAGGTCACTTAGCGAGAGCAGACGCCGGCAACTTTCTGAAAAGTGATCAAGGAGAAGCTGTTGAGACTCGGCCCGAGCCTCCTCCTCCTCCTCCTCCTCCTGGGCGCTCCACAATCCTGTCATTATTCCTTCCCCACCAGGGTGGGCATGGAATTTTCCCTGCGAAACGGCACAAACAACAACAACAAAAGATAATAACACGGCGTGACGTCGTAATCCTGCGAGAAGGAAGCTGTCAGAGGAGCTCGACTCTCCTCGTGAACCCACCCGGAAAACAAACGGAGCTGTTTTTCTCTGACCTGAAATCCCCTCCCATGATCGGAGACAAAGCAGATTTATCGTAGATTGCTTATTATTTGCGAAAAAAAGGAACAACAGATCCCCGTCTGGTTCCTGTTCTCCTCGGCGGACATTTTACAAGTTAGCCGGCAGAACTTTTGCCATTTCAAACAAGTTGTGTTTTCTGAGTTGCCTTAAACAAACGGAGCAGGTAGCTGGCTCGGCATGTTCCCAGCAGCCTCCACATCTGCTGCTTCCTGCTGATCCGTGCAGTCTGCAGAGTCATTCCTCACCTTCCCTCAAATGCGATTCTTTATTTACTTACAGCCGTATCACCTTTCTCCCTCTCCGGGGTTACAGAAATGGATTCAAGTGCGTCTTAACCCTCTCATCAGATCAGTCCTAATGTGAAGGTTTTTAGTGTCTCTGAAGTGTTTTTTTTTTTTTCCCCTCATCTTTTCTTTCAGGTGCTCCACATCTGCCCCGGTTGAAGCCATCTGCAGCCCAGGAGGACGGACCCGTGCCGAGGTGCAGGGCTGGATCCGGCCTCTGGCCCGGCTGTGGTGGGGAGGGTTCCTGGCACCGTGATTTGATGCACAAAGAGAAACAAAAATCACATTGCCAGGGATTTCCACTCCTTCACAGCTCAGCAGGTGACTCGCCACGCCGTCGTCGACGCTTTAGTTGCCGTGGAGTCGACATCAGAGAGAGTCGTGAAAGTTTCTCTGTTAAAAAAAAAAGTTTACCAAAGCGTTTAAGGCTGCAGTTAAACGTGCGGCTGTGTGAAATTCTTTCAGATAAGCCAGGAAGTGGATGTAAATGCACACGAGAGCGGCGCAGCTTTACATAATAGAAGACGTTTTTTTTGGAGGCGGCTCACATCTCGGCTCTCGGATTTCAGATTTTATAAACAAGGAAATTATTTAGATGTATGAAACTCGGATCTCCGGCTGGCAGCAAACCTCGACGTCAGTGCAGACTTTGAAACTTTGGCGTAAAGGTCTGCGTGAGCCTCTGCTTCCTCCAGAGCCAGCCACCCACTTGCTAAAGGCACAGAGCTTAGCTAATTGGTGAGCATTGATCCCTGCTATGTGTTGTTCACAGTGGCTAAGTTCAGTGCCTGAGGTGAAATAGTTGATTCGACGTCGGGGATTTGTTCCGGTGAATGGAAAGAACTTGATGATCTCAGATATGAGGGAGGAGGAGGAGGAGGAGGAGGAGGAGGAGAGGAGTGACGAGAGATTAGGTGGAAGGAGAGGCGAGGATCACGGCTCTGAACCGGGATTCTGTCGACTGAACGCGGATCTGGCTTGTGCAACGCGGTCCAGACGCGAGACAAGCTGCGTTCGCCCGAAGCTACGAGCGTCCTATCTCACCTCACGCATCTGGCAAGATTCATCATGCACATCAGGCGCATGAGGAAGCGTCTGCAGAGAGACAGCGCCGCTCAGGTTTAACGTGGACTTAAAAATGCCACAGATTGTGTCGGGCCTTTAGGAATGCGGCGCTAAATGTCAGCGGCGTCTGGGCGTGTCGCTTCATGTCCACCTGAGTTAGCTCGGGACTGCTGTGGCAGCGATTCGGTGCCACATGACAGTCAAACCTGCAGCGCCTAATTGAGCCCCTCCCACCAGAAATGATTAGTGAGCGAGGGCGGCTCGCTGCAGAGCATCTATCAAAGATCGGCTAAAGAAATGTGCACAGGCAGCAGGAAGAGGGAAGTAATGACATTTATCTCTCTTTTTTTAGCCCAAACCTCTCCAACCAGAGCTGCAGTTGTTCTTATCAGACTTGGACCGACTCCGCTGGCTTTCCTGGAGCAGTCATTTGCTTATTGTGCGTCCAGACGGGCGACGAATTAAAAGAAAAAAACACGAAAAGTTTCTTAAAGCTGCTGCCAGAACTGCTTTAATGCTGCCTCTAACTAGTTTATAGATTAATCAGATAATCTCATTAAAGTTTATCTTAGTTTGACAAACTGTATGTCAGCGGTTGTCAAACTGGGGGTCGGGACCCCCACGGGGGTCTCAAGATAATTTCAGGGGGTCCCAGATCATTTGTAAAAAATAAAAATAAAGCTTACATTTATCAAATAAATGTGTATTAGGGCTGTCAAAGTTAAAAGTGTGTATTTCTTCCCACAATATTATGATTTGATTATGCAGTATTATTTTTCTTTTTTGCTCTTTTTAAAATTATTTTCTTTTGTTTTTATATTTTTTCCCTTTCATTTGTTTGAAATGAATTCAGTTTATTTGTTCTTTTAAAAGAAAATTAACGTGTTAATGTAAAGATATTAATCTGTGGAGTTAACACATTAATTTTTAACGCATTAATGCATCAACAACAAACTTATTACTCATGCCAAATTAAAAATTCAAGTTGGAGGGTCACAAACTTATGTTATCTTGGGGGGTCGTGGCTCAAAAACTTTGGTCTGGTTTAACGCAGCACAATGGAAACAAAGGTTCACATGTTTAAGAGCAAAAACCTTTAATCTGCAGCCATGGTCAAATTTAATGTAAAAAACATGACTTACTAATTAACTCCAAAACAAACCCTTTAACAGTGAAAATGTTCAGCCGGCATCTAAAACAAAGTGCAGCGCTGACATGGTGGATATTTTACTTCTCAAATACCTGCTTTTCTCTCAGTTTTCTCGCTGTTCTCTGACTTTTATTTACTTTTAATTTAATTTGTGTGTTCAGTGAGTTCATCACACGACACGACGGTGATAAAATCAGGAATTTAGTTGCAGCTCCGTTAACATAAATCACATTTCAGTCGCTGTTTCATGCTCATTCTGCTGTCAAAAATATCTGTAAATGAGCAGCTTTACTGTGCATTCAGCTGCGTTATAGTACAGATTATATGAGCACAGAGAGCAGGAGAGAAGACGTAAAGTTCCTCCTTGTTTTGTTGCTCCGACTGCAGCTTGGAAATAAAAAATCATGACAACAATTTTGCAGCGACACTGAAGAAAAACAAAGGTTATAATAAATTTGTCTGTTTGTTATTTAAAATTCAGCATCAACGATTGTTCTGACTAATACATATTTGCAGCTTTACTCTACCGGAGGGACAAACACGTCCATCCAAAGAGATATTTGGTGTTTTGATGATGGTGTTGTTAATCTAAAATCTCCTAGAAGGTGTTAAACTGGGTTGAAATCTGGTCACCGTGACGTCCACAGCAGAAGATCAGCGACCCCTCGTGCTCGGTGGAGAAATGCTTCATCATCTAATCACCATCAAAACACACGTGAACCAAAAACAGACCAACAAACTCCCACCACATCTCCTCACTGCAGAGGTCAGGAGTTCGGGGTTTTCCTTTAATCCGTCACCCATCTGTGTGTACACATCACAGGCAGCCATGTTTTCTTTGAGAGATTCTTGAATCGAAATGAGTCACGAAAACCATGAAAGAAGCCAGAAGCAGCGCCAAAGACAATATGTTTGTGTTCGTTTTAGCCCGAAAACACGACGCGCTGGAGTCGACAAACCCTCGTCCGTGCGTTTCTGCCTGATGCTAATGACTCATCACAGATTACTGAGAGCTTTGAGTCACAGGTTCTGTGTGAGAACAGGAGCTCCTTCTCAGATTATCGGCCGTTGGTTTTTAATCCAGATGTCTGGGCTGTGCCCTCCCGTGCCTACTGAACTGGTATCAGTGTTTTACCTGAAAACTGGCTCAGTTCAGCAGGAACAGGAGTGGAGCCTGCGTTGCCTCGTCGGCCCTGATGAAAGTCAAACCGGAGCCCTTCGGCCCGTCAGACAGACAGCAGAACCCTGAAGTGGAGCCGGTGCAGAGGGCTGCCCCTCTATCTGCTCCGACATGAATGTTTCATGAGCAGCTTTTACCATTCTGGAGCTGAATACTGTTACATACTGATGGTGTTTGTGTCTCCCTCCTCACCTGCCTCCACCCGACTCGGTGACATTAGAGGCCAGACTGGAGTTCACTGTGAGGTGATCCCAGTGACTCGTCTAATTCATGTCCCCATCAGGAGCCAGTGGGAATGTGCTGCTTCCTCATTCCAGATAAACTCCACCAAAGGAAAACAAATCATCTCCAAGATCCTCGTCAGCTGTGACGTTATGTTTCTGCTGCTGTGAACAGATAAATATCCCGTCCAGACGTGGGGGAGATCAGGTTAGAAAGGTGTCTGCTGTAGCGGAGTGACAGCGGCTGCAGGCCTCCGACTAGTTCGCTGTGATTTGTGTTCGATCTTGCAGAGCGTGGAGGACGACGGAGCGCCGCCTTCCAAATGTCACTAACAACCGTTTTTTTTTTGCAGCCTGATTTATTCTGATGTTTCATTCCTAATAAAGTTTAAATGAGGCCCAGAAGGAGTCGTAGCTGTTGTTTGTTCCTCAGGTGACATCAGGGAAACGCAGCATGAAGGCAAAGTCATGTCTGAGATGATTACAGCATTGTTGCGTCTTTTCAAAGCTGCTCTTTAGGCCAATAAGTGAATAAAAGATGAGTTTTTTCCAGTCTGATTTGTTTAAGTCTCCATTTGAAGCCTCAGAATCAGAGGCGTCGTCTTTTTATTCTCCGTCAAGCTGCTGCTTCTTCGGTTCTGATCAGCGCTGCTAATGTAGCCGCGAGCTGAAAGCAGAAGCTCAGGTTTCAGCCAAAGTGATGCGATCAGATTACACGCAGCTTCTTCAGGAGGCTGTTGTACGGCTTTTATTTTCAGAAATGCAGCAGTTAGTGCCTAAAACCTGTGAACAGACTTGTTAAAACGAATGGAGTCCATCTTTAGGCTGTAAACATTTTTTTTAAAAAACAAGTCAAATTAACTCATTTTTTCTCGTTTATTTCATGTAAATTTGTACGATTTGCTCATTTCTAGCTACTTAAACTTGAGATTTTTTCTTTTTTTTTTTAAATCTGATGACTTTAAATTTTTTTTGAGTTTTGAGCCATTTTGACTTAATTCAGAATTGATTAATCAATGAATTAAAATGAATTCATTAACTGAGAGTTCACTAATTAAGTTATTAGAGAATTAAAACTCCACAGAGACTCCAGTTTTTTCTCGTTTGAGTTTGTGTGGTTTTTAACCCTGTTAAATGTAGTTATAGCTGATTATACAGCTATTACATATGTAGCTATATAATATAATAAAATATAATGTAGCTATTACTACATTATACATATGATTAACAGTTATAGCTGTTATAGATTCTTACAGTGTAAAGAATAAATTATTGTTAAAGTCTGGCTGAGCCTTTATTTAAAATCCCAGTGACCTAATTAAAAAAACGTGTAACAGAAATCGTCTTTATTCTGGGATTCATTTTCTGTTTTTTTACATTTTTCAAACTGC
>NW_007578433.1:260012-262117 GCF_000690725.1 Stegastes partitus | reverse complement strand
TTTTAAATGGTTCCTTATTATGTGAATGTTGAAAAACAAGCACGTGAACATTGGTTGCTAACAATCTTTTTTTTTTTTTTTTACCTTTGGTCAGTTCTAGATGACAAACAACAACATCACACAAACATAAAATCACTGTTAACCCTTTTCCACCAAGAACCAGCAGTTTGTCAGTTGGTTCCAATCTAAGAACTGGTTGCTTTTCCATCAGCGAGGAGCCAAGCTAGAGCCATACGTCACTGCAGCCGCTTACCAAACAACACTGGCACCACACAAAAGTCCACACAGGACTCCAGACGAACTTTTTTTTACCAGTGTGACCAACTTTCTAATTTGTTCGCACTTCCCACCTCGTCACAGGCAAAGCATTTGACCGGCTGAACGTTTTCTTATCGATAGACGCTACAATTTACAGATGTTCCCCGAACGCCCCACATAGCAGGCTGCAGTAGCTGCTGTTGGTGGCCGCCGTGCTCAGACCGGCATGCGACTAAAAATTACTTTAACAAGAGTAAACCAGAGCGTTCTGATGTCAGATTAGTCCAACATGAAACCGAGTCATTTTTTCTCATGCGGTCTTTTCTATGAGCGGAATAAACAGCATGTAGATGGATGGGCTGCACGGTGGATCAGTGGTTAGCACCGTCGCCTTGCAGCTAGAAGGTCGCCGGTTGGCGTCCCAGTGAGGACACCTGTGTGGAGTCTTCATGTTCTCCCCGTGCAGCGTGGGTTCTCTCCGGGTTCCACTAAACTGTGACTCAGCGTCTGAGCCTCATCCGTCCTGTCTCCATGTCAGGGATCATTTATTAATATATATACTGCAAATGTGCACAAGTCTTGCTTCAGTGATGCTCGTAGGGATCCAGCTGTTTAATAAAACTCCTACAAACCAAACATCAGCTCCTTTTAATGTCTTCTGGACCAAAAGAAAATCACATCACATTCATTACTGGTGAGTATCTTTAGTCTGAACTGTTAGTTATAACTGCAGTAAAGTTTGTAGCCCAATAGATGTGAACTTTTTGGGCAAAGTGAATCAGAAAAGTGTATTTTTGGCACATAAACGGTGACTTTGTGATGTTTTATCGCCTGATATTGGTGCTAAAATATCTGAAAATCCCCAGATCGGTGTTTGCTGGGACGTGTTTGGGGGTTTTCAGAGCTGCTCCTTGTTTCTGGATGAGTCTCCTTCAGAACCTGCGTTTCTTTGGAAAATTTTGCAAGTCGAATAATCGCCCCTGAAGCACCTGAGAGAAGACGATCAGTTAAACGGTGACAGCTGGAACATGATGAGAAAGAAGGAAAGAAAGAGAGGATGAAAGAAAAGACAGAAACAAGCATCATCGAGTCAAACGGCCAAACATCCAGCCTCAAGACCAAACCTGCGTAATTGTATTCCAATGAAAAAAAACACAACACTTCACTGGTGGTAATTTCTCATCTCGTTGGAACACGTCGTGTATTCATTAAAGAACCGAACAATAATTGGATTTGTGTCGACGCTGCGTCCGCCTCCATCTCATAACCTCTGGCCGCTCTCCTCCGCATCCGCCGTCCTGCT
Organism: Stegastes partitus; assembly: GCF_000690725.1. NCBI lineage: Eukaryota > Metazoa > Chordata > Actinopteri > Pomacentridae > Stegastes > Stegastes partitus. The sequence continues at coordinate 260,556 of NW_007578433.1, read as the reverse complement.
ATCTGGAATCTGATAAACGGAAAACAGCTGGTTCCAGAGCCGGTGTGGATTTGAAGAGCTTCCTCCACATGTTGGCATCAGCAGATATGAAGTTATTAGTCTGATCACATGCTGCTCGTTATGATGCAGAGAAAAGAAACGCAGATAAAACAAAAAACCCACCTGTTGGTTTGATAAAATGGTTTCTATTTTTTTTTAAATCTTCAGAATTACACTAGAAAGAAACCACAAAAGCAGAAAAATATGTAAAAATATAAACTTCCAGATGGTCCATGAACTAATTGTGGAAGTTTGACCTTTGTTGGGGAAAAAAAAGATTAAAAATCGTGACAATTCTTTAAAAGCCGCATGTTTCAGTTTTAAAAAATCACCACAAATAAAGACTTTGCAGTGACCAGATTCTGTAAAAAACTACAAATTCTGTGCTTCCTGATGCATCTGTGGAGCTATGAGTGAATCTGCTGTGATGATCAGTGACTTAATTAAAATTCAGGGAGTTTTTGGGCAGGTGTGGCTGAACTGTAAGCATTGAATGCAAATAAAA
>NW_007578433.1:253521-256508 GCF_000690725.1 Stegastes partitus | reverse complement strand
AGCAAGAAAAATGGCAGTTGGGGAGCAAACGTTGTTCTAGTTTCCCATGCTGTCACAGCAGCGCACTGTAAAAAACAACAAAAGAAAACAAGAAAGAAAGAAAGTTTTTGTTTGTAAACAATTTACTGTTATTTTACAGATTTGCAAGTTTTAAGTGACAGATAATATCTTGTAAGAAATGAAAAAAAATGTGCAGATGGTAAAAAAAAAACTTTATTTCTGTTATTTTACAGATTTTGCCTGTTTAGTTAAATTACAGATGATATCCAGTAAATCACAGACATTTTTTATTTTTACCATTTAATTTCCTTTTACTGTAAAAACAGGCCACTGTAAATCATGTTCATGTCAAAAATCTGTATTTTTGCAATGTTAACTAATTGATTATCATAAAGTCTGTGTTTGACTATAAACATGCAAAATGTTTTCTGTTTTTAAACCATAAAAAATATTGTTGTTTTACAGATATTTTCTGTTTAACCAAAAAAATTTATACTAGGATTCAAAAACTGAATGTATATTTTAACAGTTATTTTACTTTTTTTTCAATTTTGTTAAATTACAGATAATATCAAGTAAGTAATAAATCTATATTTGTTACAAATGGTAATTTCTTTTATTGTTTGACCAGTTACACAGTTTTTGTATTTATTCAGATATTTATTTCTAAAAATGTTAAATAATTTTTTACTATTATTCTACAGATATTCCCTGTTTTGTAAATTACAAATAATATCTAATGAGATCTCAGAAAAAAATTATTACATGTTTTTTTTAAAAATGGAAATTGCACAATAAAATAAAATAAACAGAATAAAACTGTAAACAATGCCGACATCAAGAAAATATATTTTTACAAACAAAATGTGTCCTTTACAGTGTGTGGTCATAAAATTACACTCAGTGATTTATTGCATTTGAATATAAGAATATGTTTGTTTTTACACTTTTTGAACATTACCGCATTTTACTTTTTTCTTTTTTTAAACGTATTTTTGTATTTTTTTGTGTGTGTTTTTTTCCCCTGGCACCTTTGCTGAGAAATTTTCNCATAGCTACACTATCAATAAAAAACTAAACTAAAATTGCAGCTTTTACATTACAGCACATACTCCAGGCAGTGAACTGCCAAAACTCTTCCTGCTGTCTTTCAGATTTAGTTCTTAGAGTCTGAGAAACTTTCTTCAATACATAAAATAAAAACAAATAAAAGTTTTGAAGATTCATGAGAGCTTCATGGTGTGAAGGGAAATTCAAAAACCATGAAACTGATCAGTTAAAAACACGTTCAGTTGCTTTGGGTGTTTCCAGTTTCGTATCAGATGAACTCCGGTGAAGAAGTTCACTCGGTCAAAGGTTCAACTTTCTATTTGAGTTGCACTTGTTCCATCCGGCCGCAGCTCCACCGCTTCATGCATCAACATCACAAACAATAAAGCATCGGTCCCTGCTGAACTCACACGTCCCCGGAGTCGGTCCAGACCAAAGCCTGCAGCCTCCTTTCAGTCTCCATAGCGATGTCAGTATCCCTTTCATGTGCAGCCCTCAAAGGCTGACCAGATTTCATGATGCGGCCGCTTTATTGAGCCTGATCTGCTTTTCTTGCCCCCTTCGCCGTTCAATCAGCATCCGTGCGGTTCTGGCCTGTGGCTGTGAGCTCGGCTGCGTAATTTGGTTTAGAGCTGAGCGGGAACATCTGTTCTACAAAGCTGCAGCCCCTTCCGCTCCCCGGGCTTCATGGAAACAAACGAGGCCGGCGGTGGGGCATCACAGGACCTCCAGATCTGCGAGTCGCCGCCTCGAGTCCCGACCGGGAACAATCTGAGGGAAGAGGAGCGCCGGCTCCTTTGAAATGCACGGAGTCGAGGAGGATTTACTGCTCCGCCGACGGAAGAATGCGCTTTATTGACTTCATATGTACAGTAGGAGGTTTAAAGAGTCAATAACACGATCATTATGTGACCAAATGTATGTACATGTGTGGCGGCAACAAGGGAAAGAACATTTATTTATAGGAAAGACAATAAACAGATGCAGGGCGGTTGTTTATGTCGTAGGAACGCTGCTGGAGCTGTACATTGAGTCCTATATGAGCACCACAGAGAACACAACAAGGTGGGAAACAAATGGTTGTTTGCAGCTGCCGAAAACAGAGATCTTCAGCAGAAATAGGTTCTTGAAGGAACCATTTCCAACATAGTTCTTTGTGGACCCGCCTGCTGCAGTGAAGAACCTCTTTTAAATGGTTCCTTATTATGTGAATGTTGAAAAACAAGCATGTGAACATTGGTTGCTAACAGTCTTTTTTCTTACCTTTGGTCAATTCTAGATGACAAACAACAACATCACACAAACATAAAATCACTGTTAACCCTTTTCCACCAAGAACCACCAGTTGCATAGTTGGTTCCAGTCTAAGAACCGGTTGCTTTTCCATCAGCGAGGAGCCAAGTTAGAGCCATACGTCACTGCAGCCGTTTACCGAACAACTCTGGCGCCACACGAAAGTCCACACAGGACTCCAGACTGACTTTTTCTTACCAGCTTTCTAATTTGTTCGCACTTCCCACCTCGTCACAGGAAAAACATTTGACCGGTTGAACGTTTTCTTATCGATAGACGCTACAATTTACAGATGTTCCCTGAACGCCCCACATAGCAGGCTGCAGTAGCTGCTGTTGGTGCTCAGACCGGCGTGCGACTAAAAATGACTTTAACAAGAGTAAACCAGAGCGTTCTAATGTCAGATTAGCCCAACATGAAACCGAGTCATTTTTTCTCATGCCGTCTTTTCTATGAGCGGAATAAACAGCATGTAGATGGATGGGCTGCACGGTGGCTCGGTGGTTAGCACCGTCACCTCGCAGCTAGAAGGTCGCCGGTTGGCATCCCGGTGAGGACACCCGGGATCTTTCTGCGTGGAGTCTCCATGTTCTCCCCGTGCAGCGTGGGTTCTCTCCGGGTTCCACTAAACTGTGACTCAGCGT
>NW_007578433.1:248575-250016 GCF_000690725.1 Stegastes partitus | reverse complement strand
AGCAAGAAAAATGGCAGTTGGGGAGCAAACGTTGTTCTAGTTTCCCATGCTGTCACAGCAGCGCACTGTAAAAAACAACAAAAGAAAACAAGAAAAGAAAGAAAGAAAAAGATCTTAGTTTTTTTTTTAAGTTTTAGTTTGTTAACAATTTACTGTTATTTTACAGATTTGCAAGTTTTAAGTGACAGATAATATCTTGTAAGAAATGAAAATAAAAATGTACATGCTAACTGTAAAAAAAACAAATGGCCAAAAATATTAACAATGTCTGCATTAAGAATCAGAATTTTGTTTTTTTTTTAATTATTATTATTATTATTTTTAGCCTTGTTTGAATCAGCTAAAAAATATTGTTATTTTATGGATATTTTGTGTTTTTTTAAACAAAGTTTTTTTCTTTTAAAAAAATATTTAAAAATAAAAATGAAAGTGGTAAATAATAATAATAATAATAACAACAAAAATAATAACTAAAAAATGTAATTGTCGTTTTACAGCTTTTCCCTGTTTTGGTAAATTACAGATTATATTTAGTCACATAACAAAATATTAATTTACTGAAAAATCTGTATTTCTACAAATTGTATTTTTTATTTTTTTATTTTTGATTTGATTATAAAATTACACCTTTTTAAGCTGTCATTTTACAGAAAATTTCTATATTTGAAAGAAAAAAATATCTAAAACAAAAATGTACAAATGGTAAATAACTTTATTTCTGGTATTTTACAGATTTTGCCTGTTTAGTTAAATCACAGATGATATCCAGTAAATCACAGACATTTTTTATTTTTACAATTTATTTTCCTTTCACTGTAAAAATGGGCCACTGTTAATAACGTTTATGTCAAAAATCTGTATTTTTGCAATGTTAACTCATTGATTATCTTGAAGTCTGTGTTTGACTGTAGAAATGCAAAAATATTTTCTGTTTTAAAACCGATAAAAAAAATGTTGTTGTTTTACAGATAATTTCTGTTTTGCCAAAAAAAAAGGGAAAAAAAAGTATATTAGGATTCAAAAACTGAATATATATTTTAGCGGTTATTTTACAGTTTTTTCCCCAGTTTTGTTAAATTACAGATAATATCAAGTAAGTAGTAAATCTATATTTGTTACAAATTGTAATTTTTTTTATTGTTTGACCACACAGTAACACAATAAAATAAAATAAACAGAATAAAACTGTAAACAATGCCAACATCAAGAAAATGTATTTTTACAAACAAAATGTGTCCTTTACAGTGTGTGACCATAAAATTACACTCAATGATTTATTGCATTTGAATATAAGAATATGTTTTTGTTTGTTTTTACACTTTTTGAACATTACAGCATTTTACCTTTTTTTAAACATATTTTTGTATTTTTTTGTGTGTGTTTTTTCCCCTGGCACCTTTGCTGAGAAATTTTCACAGTTTCTTTCCCAGATGTTTTTTTA
>NW_007578433.1:242697-248430 GCF_000690725.1 Stegastes partitus | reverse complement strand
GCACGGGGAGAACATGGAGACTCCACGCAGAAAGATCCCGGGTGTCCTCACCGGGACGTGAACCGGCAACCTTCTAGCTGTGTGTGAGGCGAAGATGCTAACCACCGAGCCACCTTGCAGCCCAGTTTAAAAGCCCAAACAGTCATTATGGCACCAAGTGACTCTTAAATATATTCTTTCAGGAACCATTTTAAGGTCGTTCTTTACAGACACAACAGAATCTCTTTCAAGTGTTTTAAAGTAGGGATGTCTTGAAAATTAAAGTTGTTTTTTTTTTTTAGCTAAATCTGAGTCAAGTCATTAATTATTCAGGATCAACTGATATCGAGTCCCAATCCAATTTCTGGTTCTCTGTTAAAATAAATCAACATTTTTGGGGTTTTTTGTCAGTAAGTCAGAAGAACATGCGTCAAGACGGCAGCTTGTTGTTTGGAAAGCTGCAGATTAGTCTTGAATTTCGTGCCATCGAAGCAAAAAGCAGCAACAAAAACCTTTTAGTGCAAAGAAGCAGGTACCGTTCACCAAGACCCAAACAAAAGCTTCTTCAGTCGTGACGCCTTCAGAAGAACTTGCTGAGGGCTGGTTCAAGAGTTTCTACAGGAAAACAAAAAAACACGTTGACCTGAAACCTGCAAGTTCTTCAGAACCGCCCATGAAGGCTGCGGCTCAGCGGACGGGTTTTGGGTGGAGTCTTCCTTCATATCGATCACTGCATCTGTCAGCAGTCAGTCAGGAAGCTGGCGTCAAGATAGTAAAGAAAGTTCTGCTGGTGTGCCACCGAGTTGTCGCGACGCTGATGGCAAACCTCCCCCCCCGACATTCAGCTCCCCGCCTCACCCGCTGCCCTCCCCTCTCCTCAGACAGTACATCATTAGCTGTCTGCTGAACACCTGGAGGCAAAGCCAGCGAGGTAATTATCGAGGGCAAAGCCACGTCTGCACGCAACCGTCATTAACCCATCGCAGCTCGTTTGGCTCTCGTGTTGCTGTTGGAGGGGGGCTGCCTGCCGGTGATCGGCCCCCGACACGTCACATATCGCACAACAAATGTCTCTGAGCCCTGAGCTAATAAAGCCTGGAATTCGCTGTTGCTTTTTCATCAGGGAACCGGACCTGGAGCCGAGCCAGAGCCGAGGATGAGGGCGCTTGATCCCCTACACTTAACTGTAAAGATGCAGGAATTTGTGGAGGGGAGGAGGGGGGATAAAATCACACACAAACACAACCAGCAATGACTTGTTTGCTTCCACAGCCACTAAAAACAAAAAGAGAAATCCTGACCTCTAAAAACAGAAAGCCTTCGACTTAAAGCGTGTTCAGGCTCACGTGTGTTCTGCCTTCATGTGGCTTCATCCTGCATGAAAAATGAGAATAAATCAAGAATAATGTTTGAATGTTTGCCTGCGTGGGCGGCCGATCCAGGTAAAAGGATAAAAGCAGGATTCTTCTTTTTTTTTTTCTTTCCAGTCGTCACTGACGAGTTGGTGCAGCGTTCAGACGTCACGAGCGGGAAAACCTGCGAGTCGGAGCGCCAAGAACGTGGATCAGCTCCGGAGTCATTACTCACGTGGAAGCGAGTCGCTGTTGGAGTTAAGAAAACTTGTCATCTGTGTGTCTTAGTTCAGCTTTTGTTGTGTTTGCAGCAAGAAAAATGGCAGTTGGGGAGCAAACGTTGTTCTAGTTTCCCATGCTGTCACAGCAGCGCACTGTAAAAAACAACAAAAGAAAACAAGAAANAATTTTCAAAGAAAAAAACTGTAAAAGCAGAAAAAAATGTAAAAATATAGACTTTTAGATGCTCCATGAACTAATTGTGTGACCTTTGACCTTTGTTGGGGAAAAAAAAGCTAAAATATCGTGAGAATTCTTTAAAATCAACATGTGCCAGTTTTAAAAAATCACCACAAATAAAGACTTTGCACTAACCAGATTCTGTAAAAAACAAAAAATTCTGTGCTTCATGATGCATCTGTGGAGCTATGAGTGAATCTGCTGTGATGAACTGTGATTTAACTAAAATTCAGGGAGTTTTTGGGCAGCCGTGGCTGAACTGCAGGCAGTGTTTACACAGAGCAACAAGTATGGAAACAAATAAAAATGTAAATAATTAGATATTTATGTCATTTTCCCCTCCCTAGATGTTTCTGAGGTATTTCTGCTTCTAGTCGTGGTTGTTCTGTTTCCATAGAGGTGCAGGATTTTATTTTGCAGCCCACAGTGACTAAAAATGCAACAGAAGCATAAAAAGAAAAGAAGCTGCAGAAGACTAATTAGGAAACAACCGGACTGAATGTGCTCCATCTCTCTGCTGCTCCTTCCCTCCTCCTGCATGTACGGATCCGTCTCATAAATTGCAGCGATTTCTGCTTCGTGTTCGAGCACAGCTACACAAAACATGGTGTCAGACTGCAGCAGAGAGTTCATAATCCTGCATAAGATCCAGCGAACGCGCCGCTGGTTTCTGCGGTCGGGATTCCTCAGCCAGGTGCAGCCGACAGAAACCGACACACCAGGAGGAGAAGGCTTGTGTATGCAAATGTTTGATTTGTTCGGGTCGCCTCCTCCCCGCTCTTTTGTTCTCCTCGTTGTCAGGACGGTGCCCAGAGCAAAATGGCAAACGCTCCGATTGATTGGGAGTAACTGTAACCACAACACTGGAGATGTGCTCAGCCGGTACTGACGTCTGAGACGCTGTACGTCGGCCAAACGGACGCGATGCTTTCCCTCAGAGAGTCTAAATAAAGGGAGAGTTTCATGATGCTGCTGGTTTGTGAAGTCGTCCTCTGTGTGGAAGACGAAGGCCAGACGCCGACTGTCTCGATGCACATCTGGACGTCGCTGCCGGGTTGTATTGACAATGTTGTGGTCACACATTTACACAACATCCATGAACGAGTGCAGCTCGATGAAGCTCCACCTGGACACGATGCACACTCTGACATAAACGATCAATAAACCTGTGGAGCAGCACTTTTAACAGAAATGATCCATCGGTCAGGATGTGAGTTTCCAGTTATTTTCATTTTGACCAGTTGATCGTTTTCGTCTCTTTGGTTTTGTTTGTTTGTGATGTTCAGAGAGATGAACTGAATTAGGATTGTTTTTATTATTAATTATTATTATTTTATCACAAACGAACAATTATGACGTGTTGGTGATTCAAACAGAATATTTGATTGTTTTATTACATCCATGTACGTTTCCAGTTTCTTCCACCTTCTGCTAAATGAACTGACAGGTTGGCAGATTATTCACATGTTCTATAATCTTCTTCTTCTTCTTCTTCTGTGGTGTCTCTCAGAGTTAACGTCCGGTCGGTCGTCCCCTCCTGTCTCCACCGGGGACTCCCAGCTCCTCCTCTCTTGTCTCTGGACAGTTAAAGTCAAATCTCCGGAGCTCCGGGATCATTTTCAACACTTCTGGAAGTGCTGCTCCAGTTTTTCTCATAATACGCTCCAGTGGTTTGTATCAGTCTGTCCACAGCGAGTTAGCAACCGTCCTGGAAACATCTGGGTCCAAACACAACACCAAACATCGGTTTATTTCTCTGCAGTCGTGGTGCAGCCATAAGCAGCAACTTTACCTCTAAAACTGTCCCGAGTTTATATTTAAATCGACTGAATTTAAAATGAGCCCGAAGCAGGAAGTCACCTTTGTCTTCTTGTCCGGCTTGTGTTCCACCTTCATCGATGTGACCTTAACGGGAAGTTCATGAAAAGCTTTCATAGAAACGCTGCAAACACGACATTTATCAAGGTTTGGGTAAAAAATATGAGTGATGGACAGCAGAGAACGTAAAGACTAGAAACAAAAGTGACGCCATAAAATAATCCTTTTATCTTTTAGCAATGAACCACAAACAGTTCTTTAANCAGTTTCTTTCCCAGATGTTTTTTTAAATTCATTTTTCATGTTTAATGTTCACACGGTGAGAGACTCGCTGTGAGAAACGTGACCCGGTTTGAGCGTAAAACAAACACTTGGTACTTAAAGCAGGAACTCTGAGGTCTTCGTCCGTCACTGTGTTCTCACAGCTCGTGAGTCGATGATTTATCGTTTGATGAAATAAGTAGTGAAACTGCCACGAAAGCACTTTCTCCAGACGAAAAAAAATCCTTCTGCAATCTGAAATCAGGAGAAAACAAGTGGTGCAGAAGCAGAAGTCCAGTATTGTGTGTGACTGACTGTCTGCTGAAGCTTATCTGTGCTGCTGCTGCTGCTGCTGCTGCCAGACGGTCATAATGAATTTATCAATTAGCCGGCTGTGGGTGCCCTTGGGGCTGCAGTCCCGGCCCTCAGCTCCTCTGCACTGAACTCCCATCAGTCATCCTGTCAGGAGGGCGGCCTGGGAACGAAAGGCCTTTTCTAAAAGTCAGTCGAGACGAACCTTCAACATTACAGCTAGAAGCACCACAATCTGTACAAACTGTGTGACGAGCTTCTTTGAATATCATTTGAATGAGATGAGCAACATTTAGGCTCGATAGCCGGTCTGGTTTTGGTGCTGAGTGACTCTGGAGTTAAGTTTCCAGCTTCGGAGCGGCTCTGAATCGTTTATCTGTGGAAGCCGGTCGATGATCTGGCGCCCTCCAGAGGACAGCGCAGGTATTATTATTAAAAACAACAGGTTCTCGAGCATAAAGCAAAATAAACTTTATTCACATTGTTCATCAGCTTTAACACAAATTAAACACACACATATATATATATATATATATACCTGTACATGTTTCTATAGAGCCTACATTATATCTGCTACTCAAATCCATACAAACATATATTTATATATATTTCCTACTGGCTGAATAAAAGTCAATAAGCTCAGTGCAAAGACAGAGTTCAGTCATCGTATACAGCAGGTGTGTGAAAAGCTTTTTTTTATTTTTTCCTGAGTTGCTATTTCATTTCATTTCATTTCATTTCATTTCATTTCATTTCATTTTATTTCATTTCAGTGGAACTGTGTGCAGGTTGGAATAATAAAACATTTTTTTTGTTTTTACTTTTTTTGTTTGTTTCTTTTGTTTTTTACATTTTAAAGGTATTTTACATTTTTTTCTGTTTTGTTCAATTACACGTCACAACGAGTTAAAACACAGAAAATGTAAAAAAAAAAAAAAAAAAAGTTATTACTTGCATGTTAGCTGTAAAAAAAGTAAATAATGTCATAAAAAAATCTGCTTTTATATAAAAATTCTTTCTTTTACAAATTTTGACTCTTAAATGAACTAATTAAATTAACTAATTAATTAGCAAAAATATACTAATCTTACATATATCTGCTGTTATTTAAAATAAAAATGTGTCTAATTATGTATATAAATATTAATTTAACTGTTATTTTACAATCACAGATAAAAAAGGAATTCATTTACATGCCGACATTTGAAAAAAAAAAAAAAGGGTCAAAATTGTAAATAATGTCCCCATCAAAATATTTTTTACTTTGATAAATAACGAATTTGTTCTTTTTACAGTTGCACTTTTTTGCTGTATTTAAATCAGCAAAATATATATTATTTATTATTATGACACAGATTGTCGCAATTATTGGCACAGTTTATGAACATGACAACATTCCACCATTTTCTAACAGAAAGAAAAAACATGCTGAATATTAAAAACAAACAAACAAAAAAAGGTGCAAACTGTAAATAACATAAAGAACCTATATTGTACAAACAGCAATTTGTCTCATACAGCGAGTTTTTTTTACATTTTTTTCTGCACCGGT
>NW_007578433.1:217677-242294 GCF_000690725.1 Stegastes partitus | reverse complement strand
TTTTTTCTTTATTTGTTTTTCTATTTTTTCCATATTATTTTTGCACCACTTATTTCTAGATTTTTATCCTTTTTTTTCATAATATTTCTGCACTTTCCCTTGTTTTTTTTTACAGTGTACACAGGATCAAACAGACCCTTTGTGCTTCTTCATTGAGAACCTCGGATATATTTTCCCTGATATTGTGTACATTAATGCATTCAACACAAACTCAGCTTCATCACAGTAACAAGAGTCCCAGACGTCTCCATGAACGTCTCTCCTTCTTCTAGTGCCGTCAGTGCAGACTAAAGGAGAACTTCATATTTCCATCAGCTGTTCTTACAGTTTAACCATCAGTGCAAACGCGTCTCTGCAGAGCCGTGAACGTTCACACCAGAGCTCAGAGGAAACGGTTGGATGTGTGTCAGTGCACACGGCCCTGTCTCTGGGAGGGGAGCTGCTTGTGGTCTAACCGCTAGAAACCGACAGGCAGCTGGTGGTGGTGCTGAGCCGGCTCTTCCTGGGCGTCCTGCGAGGCTTGGTGGGGCTGGAGGGCGGCGAGGCCACGCTCAGGTTCCGGATCTTGTTGAAGCTGTTCCTCAGACTGTCCCTGCGGGTCTCCGAGGTGCTGCTGGTGTCCTTGGAGGTGAAGGTGTCCGGGTGGCACAGGCCGACCCGCAGGCAGCAGCAGCACAGCAGCTCGGCCATGGCCTTCCTCATGTCGCTGCTGCCCAGGGCGTAGATGACGGGGTTCAGGCCGGAGTTGAGGACGGCCAGGGAGATGCAGAAGTCGGCGCTGAACAGCAGAGCGCACTGGCGGGAGGCGCAGAAGTAGTCCACCAGCAGCAGCATGAAGAGCGGCCCCCAGCACAGCAGGAAGACGCCCACGATGGTGATGACCGTCTTCAGCAGGGCCAGCGAGCGCTTGCGGCTGCGCTGAGGGCCCAGCCGGGCGCTGCGGTGCACGTGGCAGTAGATGGCGCCGTAGAGCACGCCGATGGCCAGCAGGATGAGGAAGAAGATGATGAGCGAGAAGAAGATGTAGGTCTTGGAGTAGAGGGGCAGGAGGGTGGAGCATCCGTCCAGGCTGCACACGCAGTTCCAGCCCAGCAGGGGGAGGAAGCCGATCACCAGCGCCAGCAGCCAGCAGAGCACCACCAGGCCGTAGATCCGGTAGTAGGTGGTTCTGGTGGACTTCTGAGGCCCCGGCGTCATCATGGTGGTGTAGCGCTCCACGGCGATCAGCAGCAGGCTGAAGATGGAGGCCGCCAGCGCCACAAACAGCAGCCCCTCCCTGAAGAGCCACAGGGCCGGGCTGAGCCGGAACGTCTGGCTGCCCGACATGCAGATGTTGACCAGGTAGGCGGCGCCGGTGAGCAGGTCGCTCAGCGTGATGTTGGCGATGCACACGTAGACCCAGCGGCGGCTGCGGCGGATGCGGGACACGACGGCGACCAGCACCAGGAGGTTCTCCAGGATGATGAGCACGCTGAAGAACAGGAGCACGGCCGCGGTGGCGCCGATGTGGCTCTGCTGGTTGGAGATGGTCCGGTTCTGCAGGCGGCCCGTGTGGTTGTAGTGGCGCAGGATCACGTGGCTGATCCCGGTGGAGCCGTTCGAGGCGTTGCTGGGGTAACCGTGGTACAGGTGGGGGCAGGAAGAGGTGGAGGTGAGGGCGGAGAAGATGCTCATGATGAAGGTGGATAGGTTCTGGTGGTACTCAGGTTCTGTTGATACTCAGGCTCAGGTTCAGCTGGGACTCAGGTTTAGGTTCTGTTGGTACTCAGGCTCAGGTTCTGTTGGTGCTCAGGTTCAGGTTCAGGTTCTTGTTGTACTCAGGTCCAGGTTCTGCTTGTCCGAGATGCTCAGGAATTAGTGTGGAACTCCTGTGGTCAACAGGCTACCAGACACTCTACCTCTGGAGCTCTAGAGCTGCATCAACACACCTGAGGAGACCAAAGAAACGACAACGAGTTCAACATGGCGTCTTGATCAACAGAAAGACTCGCTGGTAACAACGAGGCGATGCCTGGAAAAGGTTTAACTCTAATTTACTGTTGGTTCTACGATTCTGTTATAAATTTATTTAGTCCTTTTGATAAATTACAGATAATATGAAGCAAAATCTTCAATGTAAAATATGTGTTTTAAACAGGTTTTGACTTTACAGCACATCAAAAACACTTAAAACTGTAAAAACAAACAAACAAACAAACAAAAACCGCAGCTAGTACATTGTATTGTTTAGAACAATATAAGCACACATTGTAAAAAACACAAATAAATTAAAAAATTAAAAACATTAATATTCTAGAAGCTGGAGCTCATAAACTACTGTAAAAAACCAGAAAATAACTTTTTGTAAAAAAAAAAAAAAAAAAAAAAAAAGTAATTTTTCCTGAATAAAACAAAGTTTACATTATTTACATTACATTATTTAATTAGTTATTTGTTGTTATGTATATTCATGTAAATCTGCCAAAACACTTGTTTGGTTTCAAACTGCAAGAACCTGCCGTTACTGAACTCCCACCAAGTGTAATCTAACTTTTTTACACGTAACTTTACTTTGAAATCTCGTATATTTGACAGATCTTTAATGTTATAAACATATTAATTATGATTCTAACAGTAAACTGTTCATTTTAGATCACATTAAGTCTAACATGAGCTTTTAAACGTCATTGGAAACACGTGGACAGAAAAAGCAGAAAAAATGTCTCGTGTGAAATTCTGTAAAATCCATTTTTTTTCCCAACACATTTGCATAAAAACTACTGTACTGGATAAAAAGCGTTGGTCTAAAGAAGAACTGAGACAAAACTGTAACGGCGTGAATCGAAGCCGCTCATCAGATCAACCCGTAACGTTAACCTCCTGTCGCTGTCAGAGCTGCACCGTCTCCTCAATCAGTTTAAAAGGCTTCGTTTAAATGCCCCCCTCGTGTGTGAATCTGCACCGAGCTGCGGTTAACACAGGATGACTGAGCAGCGAGGGCCTTTAAATCACACGGAGGAAACACACATTGTTTCTGAATGCAGGAAAACGCTCGTTTAAGATTCCCGGGCGGCAAAATTACTGCATTAGAATAAAACTCTGTTGTCTGGTTTTACACCTCCTGTGCACCTGAATCAGTCTGAATGAACTATTGGTCATTACTTTGAGGAATAAAACATTTTTGTGCATGCTTTTTAAATTTATTATTATTATAAATTGTATAAATTATTATTTTAAATCAAATGTGAGCAAAAAAACCCCAAAAAGCATCAATTTTCCTGAAGTTGTGCCTCAAGAGCTGAGTGCAGCTTCTGCATAATCACAAATACTTCTCTGCAGCATCATCACACGTATTTCCACACATTTACATCATTTTATGCTGCTATGCATTGATTAAAAACAATAAAAAGTCTATTTCAGGTGATTAGAAGAGCTGTGAAGTGAGGTGAGTGCAGGACACTTACTCTGCTGCTGCTGCTGCTGCTGACGATGATGATGATGCTGAGTGTTTGATCGGACGCTGACTACAGATTTTTTTTGCAGATGGGGAAGTAAAAGCCTAAAGAAGGTTAGGTACTAGCACCACACCCATGACACACACACACACACACACACACACACACACACACATGTGCCACACAGAGATTGTCATCACCTGTTTTTTCTTTTCTTTTTTTCCGTCACCTTGAAAATAAACAGCAATTTGCTCTGAGTTTTCAAATTCCACGTTAATCACAAACTCCTGGTGCATCTTTTTAAACTTTTCCACACTCTGCACATCAAATGGTGTTGCTCAAGCTGATAACTTATGCGGGAAAAGGCTGTTTCAAAACACACACAATAAAAAACAGTAGTAAATGTTTGGTAAAGCGCCGTGACTCAATGTTTTTCAAGGATGTGTGGCAAGACTTCTCACTTGCACTTACAATCCGCCGTGGCACCCAGCTGGGGCATTGTTACACATCAATTTGTGTGTTTTTTCTTTTCTCAATATTTCTCAGAAAGTGAGAAAAACAGGAACTTCCAATTAGATGGGAAGGCGCCCCTCCCTGCACGCCGTGGGTTTCGTATGCCTGATCACACAGCTGTGGTTGCTGCATTTGGTGTTCAGTCATGCCACCTTTTTGCCACCATGAGCCATTTCAGTGGAGCTGGGGAGCGTGCAGCGGTGGGCCCGTCTGTCATGAGGCACCGAGCGGCACCGAGCGGCTTTCAAGTCGACATGTGCAGCATGTGAGGCCTCCTGTGAGCAACCGGAGAGCCTCAACGTGGAGAAACCGCTCTGCAGAGATGAGCAAAACCAGAACTCGTGGCTGAACGTACACACACACAGACACACACAGACACACACCCTTTACAGTAAGAGTTATGATTAAAGACAGTAAACTGGAAAATAAGATCCAGAAAGGCCAGAAAACAGACGGTAACAAAACACTGATGTCCAAAAACTGTAAAAATGGTGAAAACAACAATAAATATCTGTAAAATAACGACGTTTTTACCTGATTTTAATACGATAAAACTTTATTTTAAGGTCACACGTTGTAAAACAACTAATTTATTTGTAAAAGAACAAATATTTAAGCTACAGTATAACTTTTTTTTTCTGTAATTTTATTTATTGTCAGTAATTTAACACAACATTCAAAATTTGTAAATGTTTTCTGCACTCCCTGACAGACTAGTTTTTCTTTCAAACAACAGCAAATATCAGTAATATGATGTTTGTTCGCTGAATTAAATGAAGTAAAATAGTTTCATGTACAAATTACTATTTTTAAAAAATGTAAAATAAAAAATTGGGCCTGATTTTTTTATTTTTGGGGGACAGTCAACATGTAGATTAATTCTTTTTATGTAATTTTTCAGATAAAAATTCTATATACATAATTTTTCACTTAAATGACAATGAATTTCTGTAAAATATTGATATCTTTGATTTTAAATACAGTAAAACTGTAAGTTTACACTCCAACACCGCGAGAGAGAGAAAAACAAGACAGATTTTTGATGGTAATTACAATTTCGTCCAGTTTTAAACCATATAAATGGGTAGTTTTTCCTCTTTAATTTACTAGATAATTGACAAAAGGGATAAAATCTGTAAATATCTGAACATTACCAACATTTAACTCATTTCCATAATGTAAAAATCGTGTAATTTTACTGTGAAATTCTGTAAAACAACAAATTTCAAAATACAGATTATTTTTAACGTGGACGTTATTTACAGTCTAAAATGTTAGGTTTGCTAATGTTCACGTGCAAAAAGATATTTTTTTCTGGGTTTTTTATCTGTAATTTCATGAACAGGGGCTATCTGTAAAGTAACCGGAAAATCTTTAAACCATTATTATTTATTATTATAATATGTTCACATCAAAACAGGAAAACTCCGTCCATCAAAAACATGTCTGTGGTTTCACTCGGGAAATTCTCAGAAAGGTAAATTTCAGTTGAATTCAGTTCAGTTTTTCTGACATAGTGACGTTCAGCAACATCTGAAGGTTCTTCACACACCTTCTGCTGTGTGTGAAGGTTCTTCACACACAGCAGAAGGTGAAAATCTCACAGTATTATTCAGATTAGGGCTTTTCTTTAGGCTCCCTTTGCATGCACTGCTGACAGCGCATGCAAAAGCAAAAACAAAAAAATGCAAAAGGTAATAGTGAGAAACTTGACCTACATTCTGTGCACATGTAATGAGGCGTAACACCTGGCCTCCCCCCTGAAACCCGGGCAGCTAATTTCTATCTCAACTTCTGCTTTTTTTAGTTGTGACATGTCGACGACGAGGCCGACACGCGTCAACAAGCTGCAGAGCCGTCACTTGTTGTAAATAAGATGAGGAAAAAGCAGATTTAAAAAACAAAACACACACGCAACAAGAAGCGGAGGTGTTAACTACACCCATGACTGTTGAAAACGCCCTTCGTTTGAAAATAGGACTTCAAACGGCGATGCGACCGCATGGTGTGTATTTTAAACCACGTGTGTTTCCTTCTCGCCGATAAGCTGCAGCGGCTGCCACTTCCACTGACGTAGATTTAAACGCACTTTACCGAAATTATTGTTTGTCTGTGAACGTCCACCGCTTCACTGATGTGTTTTTCCGTCTCTGGAGCTCATCCCGGGAGGCAGAGCGCCGTAACGGACGCTGAACTTGGGGGGAAACCAGCAGCAGGCGCAGAAAAGCCCCGCTCGGCCAGGTGGCGTCTGATTTTAGCGCGAAAACAGACGAGTGCAGGTGACGAATGTGGAGCAGCTCGTCTCATTTGCACTGAGGATTTTGACGCAGATTCATCGCGTCAGTCGGTCAGAGGAAACAAACATCAGCTCCATCTTCACGGGTGCACACGTGGAAACTTTTTGTTGCCAACCTCTTTAACTGATTTCACACTTCCCCGGGTTTTGTTTTTGAGAACGTTATGATTTGTAAACATGCCAGAGCCTCGAGAAATACCTGCAGAACTGGGAAACGTGCAAGAAAACCCTCAAAAGGCTGAAGTTTAGCTGTCGAATAGGAAAAGATGAAACTAAGAAATCAGCTCAATGTCCTCAAAGCCAGGAGGATGTTGACCTTTGACCTTTTCTGTTGTCAGGTTTCCAGAATAAAGCTGTTGTTTAAAATTGTTTTTAAAGTTATTTCTCTGATGAGCTAAACCATCATTTCCTCACCAAAGATACGACTGACATGAGGTGTATTTGTGGTTTTATCCAATTGGGTCCATCCATAATAAAATCAGTCAAATCTGGTCTCGAAATCATCCCATCAATCCATTATCTATTCATCGATTAATCCTCACTAGGGTCATGGGGGGCTGGAGTCTATCCCAGCTGACTCAGGGTGAAGGCAGGTTCACCTGGACAGGTAACCAGTCTATCACAGGGCTACACTTAGAGACAGACAACCAAGCACACTCACATTCACACCTACGGACAATTTACAATCACCAATTAACCTCAGCATGTTTCTGGACTGTGGGAGGAAGCTGGAGAACCCGGAGAGAACCCACGCTGCATGGGGAGAACATGGAGACTCCACGCAGAAAGATCCCGGGTGTCCTGAACCGGCGACCTTCTAGCTGCGAGGCGACGGTGCTAACCACCGAGCCACCTTCTCTCCGGGTTCTCCGGCCAACCTGCCTTCACCCTGAGTCAGCTGGGATAGACTCCAGTCCCCCACGACCCTGGTGAGGATTAAGGTGTAGAGATGATGGATGGATCTGTTCACATCAAACGTCTCTAAATGCTGTCATAAGCAGATATTTCTTCTCATGAATCGTATTATTTCGGTAACAGGAAAACATCAACAACACGTGTCTGTAGTTTCACTCAGGAAATTCTCAGAAAGATAAATTTCAGGTGAAATCAGGTCAGTTTTACTGACATAGTGCCGTTTGATAACATCTGAAGGTTCTTCACACACAGCAGAAGGTGAAAATCTCACAATATTATACGGAGAAGGAGTTTTCTTTAGACTCCCTTTGAGCAGCAAATATATTAATGTATCATATATGTATTAGCTTCATTAAATATGTGTATTTAATGAAGCCATGCAAAGCTTGACCTTCATACTATGAATATTTTCTGACTTACAGGGTCTTATGGTGCACAGCAGTGGGTCGAAAGTTTGCTGTTTTTGAACATTTATATTTCTCTTTCCATCATGTCTGAGCCTCATAAGTTCATCAGCGCTGAAAAACACATTTGAGCAAAAACCGCAACCAGATCAGTGTGACACCATGTGACGGTCTCACAATCTAAACACTAAATCTGTATTTTGTTCATTTTTTGATAACCTACTTTAATCGTCAGTATTATGGGATGTATCAACAGCTAAACTGCAGCTGTTTAATGACACACAGTGACAGAAACAAACATCAGTACCCTGGATGTGTTTCTGTTTTCTGATTATTAGCCAGAGAAAACTTTAAGAAATGCATTCTGGGTAAACTTCCGAGGCTCACGTGTGACACTGATTGGTCAGAACTAGTTATCTACGTCTGACACCAGGATCGTCCTCTAGACACTATTTTCTAATAAAGTCGTAGTCAAACAATCACAAAGTGTAAAATTAAAGATTCTGTTTGTCATTTAAAGATGCTAACGCCGAGTGAGAGAACACGACACATGTACGCAACATGTGCAGATCTGTGGTTTGCGACTTGAACTTCCACCTTATGTCGATGCCATGAGCAACACATGCAGTCTTATATAATAAACCGTGTTTCCCAACTGGTCACCGAGAGCACATGAAGCTCAGCTGGTGACATAAGTGTGATAAAATCAATCAGCTGATGGGTTTAGGTACATTTGTTTTCTGGGTTTACCTCAACTTGAGAGATTATTTGCAGTTTTTGACACCTGATTCTCCCAAAGAGCCAGAAGGAGGATTCGATGTGCGAAATCTTGAATCTTATGGAGGTTTTTCAGTCATTCAAGGCTGCATTTGCTCATTTTTTTTGACCACGTCAGGGCAGAAAACACAAACATCTCAACAAAAAGGTGACACATAAAAGTAAAAAAACATGAATTTGAGATCCGGTAGCTTTGATTGGATCCGCATCTCCTTTTAGATGGAAGAAATCAACACAAAGCTGCTGTGGTAGGTGACATTTTAAATCAAACAACACTCTCAAAAACTATCTTTTAAACATATTTCTTCCCTCTAGAGTTCAACAGAACTGGAAGGTTTCTCTTTTGATTTGTCGTCCGTCTGCGTGTCTTATGAAACATTTTGTCGTCATTTCAACCAAAGACTTCGCAAACTGATCCTCACCCACAAACAAACATCCGCTGGCAGAAACCAAGACTCCAGTGACTCCTATAACTCTGAATTTTCTGAGACACGTGAATCTTTGACACCAAAGACAGTGATGCATTTTGATAGATTTATTAAAGCTCCTCTGGAGATATGATCAAAATCTGCCAGGTCAAAAATAGACACACAACAAAGCTAATATTTACTTAAATGTCTATTTTCACCTCATGTAGCTCCTTGTGGTTTCCGTCCACCAGCTTCTGGTTTATCTTTGACCCTCATCTTGGCAGAATTGGTGCAGTTTAACTAAACTAGCTCATCAGGCCACAGGTTCTTGATGGGTTTCAGTCAGGACTTTGGGGAGACCAGTCTAGAACCTTCATTCCAACCTGATTGAACCATTTCTTCACCACTTTTGATGTGTGTTTGGGCTCATTGTCTTGTCGGAACAACCAGCTGCATCCATTAAGCTGCTAGAAACATAAATATATATATAATAAAGGCTAGATGTCTCGTCCGTGCTGTTGCCCAATGGAATTGCACGACCACACTGGCGGCCATCTTGGTACAGTCCGCTCGCTCACCCATAACATCGTGTTGTAGTGGTGCAGGTACTTTTTAAATAACCATAACTTGCTCAATTTTCTGATTTTCAAACGGTTTGGTTTGTTGTAAACGTCACAGGTGTAGTTATAACGCTGCACTATTTTAACTATTTTGCATTTTATTTGTATTTTGGTAATTTGAATTGTAGCCACGTTAATAATGTAAGAAACCAAACCGTTTGTAAATCCGTCAAGATTTCAGCGAGAAAAGAGTATTTACGTTTGTGCAGATCGCTCATCTTCCGCCAGAGAGCTGCCTCGTGTCAAGATGGCCGAGGGGTGACCCCGTTTGAAGACATCTGGCCTTTATTGCACATGTCTATGGCTACAAGTATCACCAGGCTCACTGTTAATCTAAAAAAACTGATTAGTGGAGCTTCAGGGAGACTGCCAGCCTTCCTGCTGTTGCTCTCTGACGCCACCTATTGTTGTGTTTTGTTGGAAAAACAGCTGCAAATATGGGAATAGTTTGATCAGTTCTGATTGCAGCTGCAGACAGTTTGTTGGAGAAATGACTTCTAAAAAAAACCCCTGAAGTCCTGCTCACGTCACGGCAGCGAGTTTATGGGTCACGTTTTTGCTGTTATGGCGACACCAACTGGTGCAACGTATTTCCAAAATGTTCTGCACAAAGTTTAAGATTCAGTGTTAGCTTACAGTCTCTGAGGTGGAGATCAGTGAGTGCTTGGTGTTGAACAGGCAACATCTGGTGGCCACACAGCTGCATTACAGCATCCAGCAGCAGCCCAGTAGATCACACACCCAGAGTTATTTTAGGTGATAATAGAAGACATTGGTTGGATTTTCTGTCTTTCTTTGTTTTTAGAAGTCAGTTAAATGCATCGATCAATAAACACAAATCTATCTGTTGCAAATAAACACATTTCCAGTGACGTTCTGTCAGTACCGAGACATACAACTAAGAATTTAGTTCATTTAATAAACTAGAGCAGCAACAAAGAAACTGTGGATTTGCTGTCGGATTATTTCTTGTCACAAAATATAATGAAACAGACTTTTGACATATGTGCATAAACACTGAAGCGCTGGATATTTTAACTATTCCTCTGGATTATTCTTATTACAAACTCTTCCGGCGTGATTTTCGCTGTGTGAAGCCCACGCTCAAACTTTCTTCCAAAGTTTCCTCATCTTCAAACACTCTGGACTCGTCTCAGCTTTCTAAGAACCCTTATTTATGTGATTATTTCTATGATACAGAACAAAAACATCGATATTTGTCCCTTTTCTTGTTTTTAAAATGCACAAAAATAATAATGAAATGCCATAGCCTGTGAATTTACACATCTGTTGTCAAATAACTGTGAATAACATACTTTCATTTATTTTTTTCTTAAATGTGCAAACATAAAAAACAAGTCCCT
Organism: Stegastes partitus; assembly: GCF_000690725.1. NCBI lineage: Eukaryota > Metazoa > Chordata > Actinopteri > Pomacentridae > Stegastes > Stegastes partitus. The sequence continues at coordinate 231,561 of NW_007578433.1, read as the reverse complement.
TGAATGAAATCCTCCTCAGAGCAGCTCCAGCTTCTCCGTGTTGGGCTAAAGTTAAACGTGATCTCCAGGTCCTCGTCTGACACCTTGTTGATTGGATCCATCAGCTCTTGTCGGGATGTTAAACCCCAGACAGAACCTGAAGCTCGTCCTGCTGCGGCTTTACAACATCATCAACAGCAGTAAGACGGGGGTGAGCACCAGAAGGCCTGGAGTGATAATAACACAACGGAGAACATCCCTCCACTGGGGACGTCTGGACGGCTTCAGAGCCAGCTCTGGGATGTGAGAGCTCTTAGAGTCTGCACGATGACTTGGTCCACTGCTGGGCTCTCTAGCCGGATGTGAAACTCCAGACTCTTCTTGCCCCAGAACATCTTCTGCAGGTCCTTCACCACCTTCTTGTGGATCTTTTTAATCATTTTTCGGTCCGGGCTGAAGTTCTCTGGAACGGTCAGTCCGTCCAGAACCTGCTCAACCAGACGTTCTTTGCGAGCGACGCCATCCGGATGATTCTCCAGAGCTTTGTATTTATACAACACACTAAAAGTCAGGACGCGGGTGACCTGGTGGAGCTGATCGTCGGCGTCTGCTCTGGCTGTTGGTTCCATCATTTCTGTCACTTCTGCCATCTTCAGAGATGTTTTCCAAACCGCTCGTTGTGTCTGAACCAATACTGACGTAAAAGCTTCACTGTAAATACAGACGTGAAAGAGAATCAGCAGACTGTCATCGAAAACTACATCAAAATATCAAACTAATATCAAAATTACATTATTATTGTTTTATTTTATTTTAAATATCACTGTTTTATCTTTTAACGCAACTTTTTTCAGTTCCAGACGTTGTTCCTAATTTAACTGAACCCTATTCAGGACTTTCATGTTGCCAAATCTCCCTCTTTTTATATTTAAAAAAAGAAAATCTTCAAAAATAAAAAAAAGAAACCATATCTGTCACCTAAACCAAACGGCCTAGAGTCCTTAATAGGATTAACTTAACAGCGTAACTTGTCCTGAATCTTATTAGTCTACAATTTACGCTTTAAAGGATTTATTGCACCCAAACTACAGGTCCAAGTACTGCATTCCCACTTACAACATCACTTTGTCTCCAGGTACTAATAATTTTGAAGATTTTTCGCCCATGACACAACTTCTCTTCAGGTAGTTCTAAAGGTTTGTTTGACCCAAACAGTACTTTAGGACCAACGAGTTATGGTCTTAAAGGTTCATTCCACTCATAACAACGTGGTCTGTTCAAGAACTTACAGTTTTAAAGGCCTATACCACCCAAACAGTACTGTCTAACCAACTGGCTGTGGTTTTAAAGGTTTATTCCACACTAGGAAGTCGACTGTCGTGTTCAGAACCCTGTAGTTCTGGCAGATTTTACAGCAGAAACCACATTTTGAGTTTAAACGGGTCACAAGGCCTTGAAGGTTGGTTGTCTATATCGATGGTTTGATATCTTTTACAGTTTTTATGCAGTGGCCGTTTAAGTTTTAAGATTTGTTTGAACATTTTCCTTTCCTTTAGTGGGTAAACTTCAAAATAAGAGTCACAGTGGTTTATGGATCGAGAGCAGCCTTTTTCTCTTTAAAAAGGAGCAAAACTCTGACAAGGCTAAAGGAAGAAGGTTCACATGTGTGGGATTTTCAAAATAAAAGCTAACAAGCTGCATTAAGGTACACTACACTATCAAAATAAAAGTTTTGAAATTTGTGAAAGGCTTACTAAAGACTGAAATATGCAGGCTTTTCAAAATAAAATCACACCTTATGCGCAATCAAAGTGGCACAAGAAAATTTCCTCTTTTTTTTTTTTTTTACTTGAAAGCCACAGAAGTCATGTATTTTGTATTTCAGGCTGTTTTTTTTTTTTTTTAGATTTCATGTCTAAATTTGCAAATGAGGTGAAAAATGTTTTAAAAAGCACATTTTTTTTAAAGATGTTTTTCTTCTCCATTAGTCTGAAAGTTATGTTGTGGAGGCAAAGTATCCTAAAATGTCAAAATGTTATCCGTAGTGTCTCACCTTGACTTTATTTAGAGAAAATTAAAATAAATAAATAAATCAAACGAACAAGCCATTAATCAACAATCATAAAACAGCTTAAAGGAAAAGTGCACCGACGTGTAAAACTACAGCTCAATGGGAAGATAAGATTCTCCTGTTCAAAGATCAGAGCGAGCAGTGGAGTGAAATGTCGGTTAAACTGATATGGATCCGTGCCAGAGGCTTTACAGCACCTGAGGGCTGGAAGCAGGTTCGACATAGCCGGGCTTTCTTTGTGTGAGCCGGCTCGACAAAAACCAAATCTCCAGTCAGAGATCACGGGTATCACGAGGGTGGTTCAACTCACACTTTCTGTTTCAGAATCATAAAAACGGGATGTTAAACTTTCCTGCTGAACACAATGAAACAGTTGTGTGCTTCAGCCAACAGCTTGTTTAGAGATACGATAATTCTTTATTGATAAGATAACATAACGGAGAACAAAGAGGAATAGAAAACTTCATGACGGTAAAAGCACTGATCCTATGGTGGCCTGTATTAAAGTGCATTTAGGCCTGACACTGTCCCATAATGCAGGATATCTCTTCAGTTTTTGGTCAAATCAGAGTGAAATTAATGTTATTGACTGAATTTTCTCTGTGTTAAACACCAGCAGAATAATTCTAATCTGAAGCAGCAGCAGAGTAAACGGACCTGACAGCAAATCAGAGCCAAACATAAAAACATATTTATGTGATTTCTGCATTGCCAGCTAAAGAAATGTTTGGTTCCCATGGCAACGCGATGCATCCAGCGTGTGATGCTGTAACTGCACGGCTTCATTCAGTGATGTTAGTAACGCACAGCTCAGCATGTTAGCCGGTAAAACACATTCCCTCAGCTGAGAATCAAATATGAAACTCTGAACATAACCTGCTCCGGACCAGGCTAGCATCAGTTAGCATGTAGACCATGGAGGCTAGCATCAGTTACCATGGAAACCATGGAGGTTAGCATCAGTTAGCATGGAGACCATGGAGGTTAGCATCAGTTACCATGGAGATCTTGTAGGTTAAAAGAGAGCCTTTAACTTTAAACTCCACACACCTGATGACCCACTAATCTCGCCTGGCAGTACAGTCCTCCACCAATAAAAACACACTTAAAGAAGTCACGTCCACAAACAAAGGACAAAAAAGGAGATAAAACCAACCTGTATGTGTGTCTCCACAGAAAAGCTGAAATGTTTAAAAGAATAAAGAATACAGAATTCCGCTACATTCAATTTGATTCTATTTAAAAAATGTTCCTGGTTTCCTTTGTGTAAATCAAAACAGTTCCACCATAAACTGGTGCAGAATGATTTTAAAGGTTTATTTCACCCAAAACACTACTTTCTGTCCACGTACTTGTAGTTTCAAAGGTTTATTTTGCCTCATTAATACTTTCTAACAAATGAGTTGTGGTTTTAAAGGTGCATTCTGCTCAAAATACCACTCTCTGTCCAATCAGTTAAAGTTTTAAAGGATTATTCCGACTAAATTAACGCTTTTAAATAAGTGAGTTTTAAAGGTTTATTCTGCTCCAAAAGTTAAGTTCTAACTTGAAAACTTGGTCAAAGTACTTGAAGTTTTAAAGTCAGTACTTTTTAATGAACAAGTTAAGGTTTTAAAGGTTTATTCCACACAAGTTGTGCTGTTTAACTAAAAAGCATTGCTTTTCTAATGAACTAGTTACAATTTTAAAGGTTTATTCCACCCAAATAGTAATTTCTAGCCAATAAGTTATAATTTGTAAGGTTTATTTCACCCAAACTACTGTCCAAGTGCTTATAGTTTTAAAGGTTTTTCCCACTTAATCAGTACTTAGTAATGAATGAGCCATGTTTCAAAAGGTTCATTCCACCCAAAATACTACTTTGGTCATCGCCTGAATTTGTTCACCGTTATATCGATAAAAACACTAATATCGGCCGATACCGACGTGGTCGCTGATATATTGTACATCCTTAATATTCATACATACGTACACTCCTGTAAATACTGTAGCGTGTATTGTAAATACCTCCTTTGCATTAATATTTAACATTTTATACTTTACATATATATTATTTTATTGTTTTTTACTTGTGTGTTGCTGCCACTAAAGGACGCTACAACAACATTTCACTGCTGTCTGGTTAACATTGCTTCCACAGCGACAATAAAGAACTCTTCTATTCCTATTTCTGGTGTGTTTTATTCTTGTTTGGGTCTGGAACAGCTGCACAATGATTTTACACTGTGTACAGTTGTGTTAGTGATCAGTGGAGGCCTTGGCTCTCGGATCTTGAATGCTGAAGGTGCCTGCAGTACCGCCGCCGTCCTCCGGCAGGGGGCGCTGCGGCCCCTCGCATCAACAGGCTCCGTCATTGTGTTCAATCTGGCTTCAGCCTTTTTTCCTCAACTTTTCTCTGCTGCTGTTATTTCTGCTCGGAGAAAGGAAGTAGCGACAGGCTAGCAGCTAGCTGCCCGCAGTCTGCCAGGAAACTCTGGACCCTCCGGCCCGGTTCACCGCCACCAACGAGTCGTCAGGAACCCAATCTTTTACCCGGTTCCGGACATTTTTTTTCCTGGTCTCGTTCTTCTTCGGGGTTTTTTTTTTAACCGTCAAACTGAACTCTGAGCTTTGTCTCCGCTGCTGTTAGCCTGCTTCCATCCAACTCAGGTTTTCCAAAAAAAAAAAACCTCCCCCCCAAAAAATATTTAAATTCACAACGAAAGAAAGAAGGAAACCGGGAGAAAAGCGACAACCGACGTGGTTTTCATTTACATTTTTTTTGGGAGCCGAGAGCAGCGGAGGATTACACGCAGCGGGACGATGAGAAAAACAGCCGGGAAAGGTAGGTAGCCCCGGTCGGTCCGGCTCTTTGTACGAGCCCCGCTCAACTTTTACGGGCTTTACAGTGATGGGTTCGACCGAAGCGGGTCCGTGTCGGGTCGAGCTGTTCGCTGCTGTTGGGAAGTTCTGTGCGGAGCCGCTTTTATTGTCCGTGTGCGGGTTGAAGAGTTTCAGACAAAATGGAGCGAAGTGACTGTAGAGAGGTGATAAGAGCGTGTTTGGTCAGTGACACGCTGAGAATGCAGCCGGACTTGTTGCAGGGAAACGGGCCTCCCAGTCACCCAGTCAGCGGCTCGGTTCTGCTGCCTTCATTCAGGATTGTTGTCTGGAGGAGAGCAGCTTCATCCAAAGAACCACTTTAGCACAGCTGCTCCTGTGTTCCCCTGTTTATGGGCTCAACACTGCAGAAACCACATTCACTCATAGCTCACACACATATTTAGTGTTACTGAGCTAATTCTGGCTTTTCTACTTCATGGTTTCACTATAGTACACTTATTTTTTACTCTAGTGCACTTATTTGCTTGTATTTTCACTTATATGTTGCTCTTGTCTTGCAGTTCTACTTATTATTTATGAGGTTTTCTAACAAAAACAGAACCTGAGCACCAATTTCGTACCACAAACATGTAAATGTGAGCTGGTGTGACCATAAAAGTTCCTTGAATCCACAGAAAAAACCCAAAAAAGGTGCTAAAAAAAAGTGTAAATAAAGGTTCCTCAATCAGGTGTTCTTTCAAAGGAAGCTTAAATGTATTATTTCTGCAACAACAACTGCATTGCATCTTGATTTTATTAAAAACAACCAACTAACAATGTAGTATTTAGTTTTTCCGCAATATGAAAAATATCTGATTTAAAAAAAAGAAAAGAAAAAAAACAGGACCTTAAAGACAAAAGTGTTAGCATTAACAAAAAAAATTAAATATGTTTTATATTCTAATTATTTTCCACTTTCAATGATTGTAAACCAACATCAGTCCTGATTATTCATTAATTCATTAAACGACATAAATTCAGTTATAGCTCACACAGATTTTTCATATAATTAATAATGAGAGGACATGTTTTCATGATTACAGTCTGGGGTTTTATAGGTATTACCAACAACACTGTTTATTTTAGAGTTATTTTTTAAAGGCAGTCAGATGTAAGACACACTCAGAACCTTAAAGACAAAAAGTCCACATAAAAAAAATGCAAAAAAATATTGTGTTTTAATATTATTTCACACTTTCAGTAACTTGTGTTTTTAACCAACGTCAGTCCTGATCATAAAACCAAATGTTTTACTCGTTAAGTGACATTTTTTTTAATATGGTTGTTTAGTACAACTGTTAATTTTAATAATAATTTTTTTAAAAAAAAGTAAATACCACTGTTATTTTTCTGAAGTATGTTCCACATACTAAATGCCAAGCGTGTTTTTTTTTTTATTATCACTGTTTAGTGATGAGCAACAACACTGATTCTGATGCGTTATTATTTTTTGCAGTGTCAAATTAAAACCAAAAAAGTTTGTAAAAGCTTTTAAAGACAAAAAAAATATATAAAATATGTTATATTAATAATATTTTTCACTTTCAATGACAAACTTCTTTTCACCAACGTTGATCCTGATCATAAATACAAAAATATTAGTTTATTTTTTAGGATTTTAACCCTTTAAATGCCAGTTTGTTTACATAGTTTGCATAGCCTGTTGTTTTACATTGTTCATTTAAAAAAAAAGTCAAAGATATGTCAGTGTTGATCATCCCTTGCATTTAATTTTGCAACCAAATCTCCTTCTTTAACATTTTGCTGTTCACATGTGGTGCCAGCATGTCAACAAACTCTGTGTCTTGTAAATAAAATGCATAAAAGAACCTTTTAATTGGAGTAAATTGGATCCTCTCGTGGATCAGTCGTGTGAAATTAAAACCGTTTTTGTTTTGCGTCGTGACGTTTTGAGTCAAGTTGCTTCACTCAACGTCGCGCGTCTTGCGATGTGGCGGTTGCATACATTGCAGTGCTGAAACCATATGTTGTGCAGCTCAAACTGCAGCAAACTTTGCAAACGTCACCGACTGTCTGGCTGACTAATGTCACTACTTTCCCCGCCTCTGGTTTTGATCTGTTGTCAGACTGCTCATCACACGTTTTCACGCCGTAGACCAACGTCTTCCAGCGTCGATTAACATCTTGAGTGTGTGTAGAATTACTCGTAAAGTATTCAGACTGACTGGTTCGGAGCTGTTTCTTCCATACGCTAACACGCCGGCCAAACCTTAGTGAAATCTTCCAGAACCGAGCAGCTTCATAACCAGCGTCTGGAAAAAAGTCCTCATGCAGTATTAAAATTATACACATGGACACGTCACTGAGAAGCTCCTCTCCCTCCCCGTCGCTCCTCATTCACCTTCTGCCCAACAGAGGCCTCGCTAGCAGCCGCTTTCATCACGTATCTACACTTCCTGCTGTCACTCTGGTCGTGATCCAGACCTCCAGGAATGAACCGAAACAAACCGAAGAGTGGAAAAGCTTGAATATCAGCTTTAGAGACAGTACATGTGTGGTGTTATCAGATCAGGCTGCATGAAATACGTGAATAATTTACTGTTTCTGTTCAATTTTAAGTTAGAATATTATGTTTTCTTACCGCGCTGATTTGGAAAACAGTCGTACTAGTTTAAAAGAGTTTGAACTTTAGCTCAAATGTGTTGTTTATTTCAAATTCAGTATGTTTATGCTTAATTAATCTATATTTTGCACCTGTTTTAAATACATTTCTCCCCATTACTTACCTACCACACTGCAGATTGAGTCGTGAAGCTTCTACATTAAACATAAATGCAAATTACATCATGTGAACGAGTAAAGTAGGTCTATTAGTTTGGATTTAATTAATAATAATAATACAAAAATCATCATAGAGTATTACAGAGTGGTTCTGTTGACGCGCTATCACCTGGTTTCATTAAACTCCCTCCATGTTCTCCAGTGTTTCTGAGTGTTTCCGGAGGCGTGTTGTGGTTTCATGCTGCACCTGTACACGCCTGAATGTGTCAGACCTGCCAGCCGAGCATCGGCGCACTGGCTGCCGTCAATGTCCCCATCTGTCGCATTCAAAATTAAATTAACACCCCCGATCCCTGGGAGAAAGCTTAAAACATGCAAATCTCCGTTTATTAAAAATCCATCCTGTCTGACGGCTTCGCTTCAACCAGGTTTTTTTTTTTTTCTTTTTAATGTAAAAGGGAGGAGATGGGATGTAAGTGACTGCCAGCATTATTCACATGAACAAAGGCTTCCTTTCTGTCAGAAAAATAATGGTTCTTAAATGGTTCTTCAGAGGCTCTCTCTTAATCCGTCGGTCTGTAAAGAAAGTCAGACGACAGCGAGACACGTTACCGACCCGGCATCTCGTGCAGAACCCAAAATATTACGTGTTATAACAGAAACGGACCAAGAAGCGCTGCAGGTTCTCACACCTACAGCTCATATGTAAAGCTACTGCTAAACACAGTGACTATTTCTGGACTTCTAGTTTGGATTAATCAGTTCGTTTAAGGTTCTGGAGGTTCACGTTCCTCCTCACAGCGACGGATTTTGTCTTTGAGTCCAGTGAACGGACATTTTGAATACTTGCCTCTAATTGAATAAAGTCAAAAGGAATGTTGATAAATGGACAACAGCGCCGTTTATTTTTCACATATTAATCTGATTTAAAATGATCAAAGAACCACTTATTTTGAGAAATTACTCCAGAACCGTACTGGACCAGGTGAGTCCACATAGAACTGTCTTGAAAATGGTTCCTAGAAGAACCAATTTTAGCCGAAGCCACTTGGAGAAGCATTTGTGGTGCCTAGAGGAGCTCTTTTTGAGGCTATTTAAGCACCTTTTATGGGGAATTTCTTGTAAAGAGATTCTTTGTGGAACTAGAAATGGTTCTTTTATGGCGTCAGTGCGAAGCTGCACGCAGCAACTTTTATTTTTCTGAGTAGAAGTCGGTGAAAGTTTGGAATTATTCATGATTTTAAGTTGTTTTAAGTTGTATTCATGTTGTTTCTGAGCATTGTGGAAGAGGAGCTGCTCTCTGAACTCACAGGAATGGCGTCCAAACTAGAGTTATAGTATTAAGGATAATTAGTTTATTCGCTGTGTTGTTAATATCCTAATTGATTACAAGACACACAGCCTCTTGAATTCTGTTGCATTGCTGCCTGTTTCATTCTACATTTCCTCCACAGAATGGCTCCGTGCCATGTTTGGAGAGAAAAGCACCATATGGCCTCCTGCTAATGGTTCGTACTCTGCAGATCTGACAGTGGTTGAGGATGAGGAGGGGGATGGGAAGGGAAACCAGCCCGACTTGTAATTGTCTGCACATCCTCGTGGATGTAATTGTGTGAAGCTGCAAATGAAAAGATAATTGCCTCCCTCGTATCTGTGCCAATGTTTCTCCGAGGACGCCGAAGGAGACCCGGCGTTCACATTCAGCTTTATTACGTTTATTTTCGGCTGCCGGATCTCACGTCGTGTGTTGCTAAATGTTATTTTCCCCACAGATAACACCGTAAATCAGTTTTATCTGCCGTTTTATAGCCGCTGGGTTTCTCTGTAAAGTTCTACTTTTTCGTTGTTCGCCTGTGTTTTCAATAAATGCAGGAGTCGAGCTGATTTGGATCATTAACCTGAACCACGTTGTTGTTTCCTGGTGCAGCACTCATCAAACAAGCTGCTCTCTGCCAGGACGTCAGCAAGAAGGTTTATAAAAACGTCAGACGTCTTCTGAAGGTTGAGCTGTAATGAAGCGTCGGCAGTGAAACAGCACCGGCTTATTTTGACGCCGGTGTGATGTGAAATTAGTGAATCTCTTGTGGTTCAGCTACATACGAGCGTTTTTATTTTTCACTGATGACCTAAGAGGTGCGGGGGCTGGTTTCATTTTTGTAGACGGCCAAGGCGACGCTGTGGAGGCTGCAGCGGATCTGTCAGCAGCTCGAGGATCTTATCTGAAAGCGTTTTCAGGGTCGCATGTGTCGGGGCTTTTTAGACGCTGTTTGACTTCTCACAACTGTTTGGTGAATTACGATTAGCGTGGGAAATTAGGTTACAGTGTGTACTGTTAATCTGCTGAATGTCGGAAATTCCTGTCGCACTTTGCGGTTTGTAATTGTGTGCAAAGTCTGCAGAGTGAGCAGGACTGGCTGACCTTCCCCTGTCTGGAGTGGCTCGTGTGAGTCCAGCGTTGGGTTGTTCTCGGACTCTCGTGTTCCTCTTTTGCTTCAGATTCTGACACATTTAGGTCCCTGACAGAACAGGGACAGAGGAGCAGGTTGAGGGATGGTGCACGTCCCTCTGCAGCGCACCTTGTTTCTATTTCTATGTAGGCTACCTGATGCGCACACCTGCAGTCCCATGACTCTGCAGAGGTGCTTCGCGTAGATCGGCCGCTGCAGCGATCTCAACGCAACTGGCTGCTTATCACTACATCACTGATACGCAGCATTCTCTACGCTAAAAATAGTGTTTGGGCTCAACAGAAACTATGCACACGACACTTTGCATCAGTGTTCAGTCAACAAACTGCGTTGGGTTGAATCACCGTTTCTCCTACAAATAAAGGTAGCTGTAATGACAACTTGTTTGATGATTAGTTGTTTAAGTTTTTCAGCTTATTACACATCAAAAAGTTGTTTTCCAACTTGCATTTTTAACTGTTAGGTGCTTAGTTACCATAATTATAATCACAAGTCTCTAAATTGAAGTTAAGTTTCTCCAATTTCTTCAGTAGTTTTTTCCTTTTTTTTTTTCTTGAATTAGTTTTTAAGAAATTACTGTTTTTAAATTACAATATTTTCAAGTTGTAGATGTTTTCAAAGGCTGTTGGCTGCTTTTAAAAGTCTAAACAGTGGCTCAGTGGTTAGCATCGTTGCCTCACAGCTAGAAGGTCGCTGGTTCACATCTCGGTGAGGACACCCGGGATCTTTCTGTGTGGAGTCTCCATGTTCTCCCCGTGTAGCGTGGGTTCTCTCCGGGTTCTCCGGCTTCCTCCCACACTCCAAAAACATGTTGAGGTTAATTGGTGATTCTAAATTGTCCGTAGGTGTGAATGTGAGTGTGCTTGGTTGTCTGTCTCTAAGTGTAGCCCTGTGATAGACTGGTTACCTGTCCAGGTGAACCTGCCTTCACCCTGAGTCAGCTGGGATAGACTCCAGCCCCCCTTGACCCTGGTGAGGATTAAGGTGTAGAGATGATGGATGGATGGAATGGATCCTGTCTTGATCATTGCACTTTGTTCAACTCAAGTAGTTTCTAAACATGCTATAGAAATAAATGAGATTACCAATATTACTACGCCAACACAACTCATTATTATAATATGTGAAACTTAAGAGGTTGGTCTGGATCAACAACTCAGAATTGTTATCTTGCATAAGAAAAACATTTCCTGAGTTTCTGAACTTGAATGAATCCAGAAGACTTTCAGATTGCCTGTTTTGGGTTTTCACTGTTTTAGGGTTTACTAAAGGACAAAAAAAGCCTCTGAACACACATGTGTGGCTATAAATTGCATGATGAACATTTGTGTTACGCTCCATTGTTTCAAACTATGTGTCCCCGTAGATGTTGTGAACCGATTGTTGACCCGGTCTCAGGAAGTTCGACACCATCTGAGCTATAGCGACGGGCTCATTGCCAAGGGCTTGGCAGGAACAGGCCGACATGTAGAGGCTTGTGTTTCTATTTACGCGTGCACTCATTGGGAAAATGCCTGCATCACCGCGTTACTTAAGCCGCTGCAGGAAAACACCGGGACGCGCTGGGATGGTTGTCGTCGGTAAACCTGTGGGCTCAGGTGCAGGTATCATAACTCCATATCTCCTCATCGCTGATTTGAATAGAATAAACCTGTCTGATCCCCATCAGCGTTCGCCGCTCAGTAAAGTAAGCTGGGTAGGTGTGTAGGCATGGACGATGGGGTGAATGGGAAGAAGGAGGTCAGAAAGGAGATATGGGACGCCATTGTGCGCACGTTTGCTTTTGTGTACGTGCAGCGTGTCGCTTCAGGGTTCTGAGGCAGAAGACGGGACCTAAAGCAGCCCCGCAGAAGCTGCCGACCGAGTCTCGAAGTAGTTGGAGAGCAGACGAAAAGAGGCGAAGAGAGTGTTTCGATTCCACAAACTCCTTGGTAACTCTCTCTTAGTGCGCTCTTTCGATGCGGTGAGCTGAATTTATGGGCTTTATAAATAGCCCCGGCCGTAATGATAGGGTATAAGTGAGGAAAAGGCACAGCGGCTGTTTGGTGGATGGCCTACTTACAGTGCATTTGTTTGCCGGGGACTTTATTCTCCACTCAGCCGTCGTCGCGGCGTCCAAACACATCGAGTCGAGATGACTTGAGATCAAAGCTGGACGGCGATGACGGTGATTACGCCGAATCTGCGTGTTTACGTTGTGAGCATCGGCACACTTACGAGCCGAGGCTTTAACTAAAATATACAACTGGGGAATTTTTTCCGTAGCGAGGTGAAAAGTGGTCTGCCGGCGTCATGGAAGACACATTTCAACCGCTTTAAGGCAGCTGGAGTGCAGCGGTTTTATACGGCGTTTAGGTTGAATCCATTTGGGTATTAACCCTCGACTGAGTTTACGTCACTCGGGTTTATTGAAGAGCAGCTCAGCCTCCACAAAATCACGTTCCTGTGCGACTAAACTTCATTCTTAATCATGCTCTGGAGGGAAGTTTTGGAGTAAATGTAATTTGTGATCAGCGCTGTGGTGGGAAAGGTTTGTTTTTACTTGTTTTCTGGTTCAATTTAGGCACCAAAAAGAAAAAAAGCTCCACTTTGTTTTTAGCTGTTAGAAGCTTGGTTGAGATCAGGCACCAAAATCTCCGTTTTAGGGTGAGGAGAAACATCGTAGGTCGACCCTTTCACAACATATTTGAAGCTTCTCCTCCATGTTCTAGGTTACCACGGTGACAAGTCCCGCCCCTCGTGGTGTATGATTGGTTGGCTGAAAAGGAGCAACAGTGAAACGGCAAAAAAACACGACAAAGATGCACTGATTTCAATCTTAGCTAGTACGCCTTTTTTATTTTTTGTTTATTTTTATTATTTTAAATACATTTAAATGTTTGCAATGTCCCTATTGTTGCTGAAACAGTGCAGCTTTCCCCTCTGTGGGATTAGAAAACATTAGAAATATTGCAAACAAACAAAAAAATCAAGCAGAAAATAAGTTTCCTTCAATTCTTGTGATCGAAAATGCAACTTTAGTTGTGTAGGAATGCAGTTTTGTGGCGACCATTGTTATAAAAGGGATATATTTTTGAGCGGCTCCACATTGTTAAACTGATGCACCGGTTTTAGCTTCAGCACCGACTCCTGCGGTCGAACATCTCCCAGTAAGAGCCTGAAACTCATCGGCCAAAAACGAGCCGCACAGAAACAAAAATACTCCGCTAATAAAAACACACAAATGCGGTTGAACTGTCCACAACAGATGATGGCATCCTTTGCTGTTTTTATTTCCCCTGCATCACTTCTAATCAACAATAAAAAAAAGTCTAATTTAAAGTGTGACACACTGCGGTGGAGCCCTTTTGTCCCTCTCCTCTGTGGAGGAGGGACTGTCGTGTCAAGTTGTCGGCTGTGGTGAGCGCTGCAGCCTCCCCCTCCATCCTCTCTGCGGTCACTGATCCTGTCCCTTGGCTCTGGATTATGGGCAAACACAGGACACACCCTGAGGCTCTGTTTGCTTCTGGTTACTCAGGCTCCGTGCTGCAAAGTGTAATCATTATGCTCTGCTAATGAGGACCGGTTGCATACAGTGAATTTGTCCAGCTACCTTTCCATCGCTGCTACTAGTTTGTGTTACCTGCATTGAATCTGATTCTTCCTGCTCACCTGTGCTGCATGCTAACCAGCAGCATCACTGTTGGGATCAAGAAACTGGTCCTTGAACTGCAGTCATGGAAGCAGCAGGATCAGTCTGCAGCCTTGCTCTACTAGCTCATA
>NW_007578433.1:214361-216833 GCF_000690725.1 Stegastes partitus | reverse complement strand
TGTGCACCAGGGTTTTTCCTGGCTCGGGGGAGTCTACGTACAGCAGCGGGAACGATCAGTGTGGACTAAAAGCAACAAGCCGGTTATCTGATTTGACTGAAATCTCTGCGTTTTCCTGTTCTGTTTAACCATGTGATCAACTAAATGAAGTCCTAATTAACAAAACTGGTTAAAATATACAGATATGTTTATTTTATCTCAGTTCTGATCACTGTAACACCGGTGCTTTGCTAAAAATTCCTCCCTGCAGGACAAACATCTTCAAACTCTGATTGCTTTTTTTGAGTTTACTCGTTAAAACACTCCATCTAAACCCTCTGAGTTTTAACGTGCGTTTGCCCAAACTGGGTTGGACTTGTTTACGTCTCGTTTGGAGAATTATGGACGAGCCTCAGGAAATAAACCAAAGCGTCATTTCTTACTCACTCCTTCTGAAATGATGTGAGGAGGAAAAAAAAAAAAAGAGGGAATAATCCGAGCCAGGCTGAGCAGCAGAGGTGACGAACTGCTCCTGTGATGTGTGCCAGGGCAGAAGCTAGTCGGTGTGTTTTTAAGGTGGCACCGTGTCGTACTGGTGTGTAGAAGTTTCCACCAACTGGCCTTGTGAGTGAAACAGAACACGTTATAACAAAACGGAGCGTGTTTTATTAATGTAGCTGAGGCTCCGCTTTACTCACACTTTCTGCGCTCATGCAAACAGATGTTAACATAACCTGCAACCTGCAACATGTCTGTGAAGATTCTCAGTCATCCGGGTCGTGGTTATTCTGGTAGATTAATCATAGCAACTGCTTGAGTTCCTTGAAGACGTTCCACCTCTCATCCAAGAAGCTTCATCAGGTCTGACTGACTAGCTGGGAGTTCCAGATATCCTAAAGGAGCTATAACACCTGAGTTTCAATTGGGGCTTTGTTGCTCCTCCCCCTCGTTATGGGTCGTTAGTGCTCCCTCTGCCACCATGGGGTTCGTTAGGGTCTTCTGTGGCTAGGTGTGGATGTGGTTTCATCTTCCCGGGGAGAGATCTTAGGACTGAATTGTAAACAGGTGAGAGGTGATGCCTCAGACCTCCACGTTCCTTTCGGATATAAGTGTCTATATATATTTATATAACCAAAAGCAGCAGTTTAAGGAAAGGCCATATAGTCGAAGTGAGTTTTAAGAAGTTATTTAAAAGAGGACACTGAATTCTGGAGTTTTGGGGCTCGAACTGCGAAGGCTCGGCCACCTTTAGGGACCAAATGGGGCTTGGGAACCTTCAGAAGGTCCCTCCCTGGATCTCAGGCTGCGTTCAGGCTCGTGAGGAGTTAGTAGTTCCTGGGTGTAGGCAGGGAGCCGGCCATTCAAAGGTTTAAAAACAAGCAGTGAAATATTTAAAATCTAAAACTCACAGGTAGCCAGCTAAGAGCAGCAAGGATGATGTGGTCACTCGTCTTGGTACGGGTTCAAAGCCTGGTGGCAGCATTTTTATTTCATTGCAGTCCGATGAATGTTTCGCTTACTGATACCGGAGCAAAGTATGTTACAGTAGTCAGAGATAAAAGCATGAATGACGAAAAAGAAACCACGTCTGGATATGGCCCCTAAAGGTTTATCTAAAGTGCACTTTTTAAAGAAAACAGGAGCACATGCAGGGTACCAGCGCTTGTTTCTATGACACAGGCGTTACACTTTATTATGACCAGGTTGGCTTTTTGGAAAGTAATGCATGTGAAGTACATTTCCTGGGGCACAGTTATTGTGACTTCTTGCATGTGATGCCTAATCCAGGATCTGCCAACGCAGGGCATTTCTGTCACTGCGCTGTCAACATGAGGGCTGAACTCTGGAGTCCCAATGTGCTGACTGCAGCTCAGTCTCACCACTGGATGCCTGAAGGGCCGTGGAGAGTGACAAGAGACGTGAAAGGGAAAAGCCGAAGCACAGAGGAGTACAGACAAGGGAGGCACAGGAGGGGAAGAGAGACGGAAAGAAAGAGACAAGCTGGAGGGTTGAAGGAGAAAGAGATGCAGCGGGAACGTTAGAACCTTGGCTGCGTGCTCGCCGTTGGCCGCCCTCCGCTCTGTTCTGTTTGTTTTTGCTCTATTTTTACCGAGCAGTCTGACTCCGGTCACTGATGAATGGCTCCATGTGCAAGTTAGATTTTCAGAGATCATTCAGGATGTCTGGCCCAGGTGGGAGCGCTAAGAGACACGGAGGGGGAAAACACAGGGACCGTAAAAGAAAATGTTCTGCAGCTTCAAACAGATATTTTTACTCTAAATGCTCATAAATCAGTCTTGTTCTCTCCTCGAGTTACTTTCCAGTTTCTCTTCTAAAACAGTAGACGTACAGATTCAGGAAAAGGTCATCCGAGGCCCCAGATGTTAGAACAGCGTGATTCTGTCTAACACGATTCATGTGTTGGTCATGCAAAGTCAAGCTTAACAAAACCTAAAACCCCGATCAGACATGATGGATATCGTGACAGTGGTT
>NW_007578433.1:206874-214038 GCF_000690725.1 Stegastes partitus | reverse complement strand
ACCAGCAGACTAAAGCTGACCTGGCAGCCAACCAGGACGCATAAAAACATTCGTCTCTGCATTTTCTGCATCATCAACCAAAGATCCTCCAACAGTGTGTCGCGTACAGTTTGTGATACTGTAAGTAGGATTACTGACGTGCAGGAAGAATTGGTGAAACTGTGGACGATTTAAATCCCAAACTCTGAGCAGGTCAGTTGAACGTGAGCGTGACTTTACCCTCAGCGTAAACAGCTCAGGACGTACCACGACCACACCAGCTTTGGTTTGTGTTGCTTGTGTTCGTTCCTCGTCCTTCGCTGGAAGCTCTTAACGCTCCCCGCTGCTGTTTAATTTGAAGTTCAAACTGAGGTCAAAGCTTGTGTAAAGCTTGGGATGAGTCATTTTACGAACGCTGAGGTGTTTCCCAGCTGGTTGTCGGCGCTGCTTTGAGACATCCACAGTAAACTCAGTGCCTTAGCGGACAGAAAACAGGCTTCGGTCTGCCGTGGCTGGGCTAAATCCCCGCTTTCCTCCTGCTACCTGTGTTGAAGAGAATGGCATCCACCTGTCTGGGTTTTTTTTTTTCCCTCTCCTGAACAAAGCGACGTGTGCGTCTGTGTGTGGCGTGTGAACCGGCGGTGGGAGTCGGGGATTTTAAATAAGTATGTACTCGGTGCAGCGCAGCGACTATTCTGGTGTTACAATGGAGTCATGTGTTTGGGAAGTGTTTTTTAGTGCTGAGTAGCCCACATGAGCGAGCGTGTACAATAATCCCCTCTGTCTGCCTCCTGCCCCTCGCTTCCTTTTCAACTCTTCCTGATTTCTGCCTGCAGCTGCCCCACTTCTCCAGATGACATGCTGCATGTTTGCGGTTCATCACGCCAACCGGAAGGAAGCGTTTCCTGAACTGGAGACTATACTGAGAAGCCGCCGCTCGCCTTAAATATCGAATGCACCTGAATAAATCGACACGTGCCGATATTAGCAGGCGTTTATCCTCCCGCTCGGACGGGCAGACGTCTTTCTTTAAAGTGGACATCAGTTGAACCCACAACAATTCAGCCGTCATTTGATAGTTATGAAAATCTAAAGACTTGTACCCAGAGTTAGACCATTTTCAGTGTAAAACTCAGAACAATAGGACAGAATGCAACTCAGGTGCTTCCCCGCTTAAATACACCAACTGTATAAACCAGTTCATCTAATAACTAAGTTTAGTTTTTGGTTATGGCGTCGCTAGATCTTAGAAATGTTACCTGACAAAAGGCTTCACGGTTAAGGAGTTTGATGGTTGATAATTTAATCTATAAGCATCTGCAAAACTAGAAAAACAGTCCCTGAAATCCCAAGTTGCCATTTTAAAAACGCCTTTTTTGTCTAATAAAGACGATAAAACCAAAAATATTTGGTCAACTATCACAGAAGCATAAAAGCAAACAAAGGTTCTGTTTCCAGGAAGTTGAACTGGTGGCGTTTTTGCATTTTTTTTTTTCTTGGAAACATTCATGAAACAGTTCATTGATGACCAAGACTGCATCATCGGTGAAAACTCGCTTTGGTAGTATTTCCACAAACAACCTGGTCGAGCAAAAGCTGAAGGTTTTTACCAATAACTTCCCGTTTTAAATGTCAACAAAGTCAAAATAATAACGATTAACCCAAGTGAACTCAGGTGGTTTCCCACTTAAACCTGTCGAAGAAGTCGTTTTACTTTTTGGTACCTGGGCAGCAGGCTTAATTCATGATTAATGATTTTGCCATGAAGGATTATAAACAATCAGTCAATCATTTAGTCCATAAAATGGCGGCAAACCGGTTCAATTTTACGATTAATGATTTCTTTAATGATTATAAACAGTGAGGATACCAAATAATACCGTCCCGACTAGCCGTTAGCTGTCTGACGCAATCCAACTTTCCAAACATAGAATTTATTGGAGGTTTTGCAGAATCATTCGCTGGTGTTTCTGTTATTTTGTCCACGCTGTGAACGTCTACACCAGCTTCCTAAATGTTGACACTGTGCTGTGTTTGCCCACCGCTGGTCCAAACTGGTCTAAATTAGTCGACCGCGGCTGAGATGACGGGTCCGGAAAACTCTCCGGAACCCGCTGTCACCACCGACCAGCGTGGAGTCCCTGAAGCGAACCAATCGCGCCGAGCAGAGGCTTCTGGGACGCATTAAGCCAGACGTGCTTCGGCCTCATGTGGACGCCGCTGCTTTGGATCTAGAGTTTCAGCTCATCGCGCTGATTGGAAACATATATTTCTCCGCAGCGGTTGCTATGCGCCGTCTTATCCCGGCATTAACCTCCAAATCAAAGAACCCCGAGTCAGCAGACATTCAAGGCCGCGGCATTCTTTGGGAGAAATTTGCATTTTGTATTTGCATGGGAGCTCGTCTGTGCTCTGTCGCAGCGCTCTGCGGGAGGTTTGATGAAATACAAAACATGGCCGATGTTTTCTGGTTCGTGCAGCTCCGTTGGCCTCTCTGCTCCGACCGGCCGGGTGTCGGAATAGCAAACAGGCGTTATATGTAAATGGAAAACACCAGGACGTGGGGCTTTTTACAGCGAGCCGTGTTTCCTTAAGACTGCGCTGCTCCTCTCGTCGCTGTGGTTTGGCATCTGGACTGAGTTAAACCAGCAGTACCAGATAGGAGGGGGCGGCCGGCAGGGGGTCCAATGGGAGGAGAGTTTGTTAAAGACAGAAGATGTGACAGAAGAGATGGAGGGGAAAAAAAGGGGGCTCAGCAGTTAACAACACAGCCGAGGCAGACGGGCGGCGAGACACGGGGGAGCGGTGTTAGGCTGTACCCGGGCCTCCTGGATTACCGACCCGCTGGGAAGTGCACATGAAGTAAGAGTTCATAAAGCTGCGGTAAAAGCAGCGTTGGGTTGCCCGAAGCAGCAACGACTCAGGTCGACACGTGGAGGCCTGAGAGCAGCCGAGTGGGTTCCTGCAGCTGTGGGTGTTTACGGCCCTGCGCTCGGCTCGTGGTGATGTGTGTGATAGAGGGTCATAGCTGCCTCCGAGGGATGTCAAAGCAACAGCAGGCCGCCTCAGCGCGTCGATACGTGACTCGGCCGCATGATATTGGGAGTGGCAGATCAATGGCGTGCACTCAGATGACCACGTCGTGATTGATCAGCGTGGTCCATCACGGTTATGGTCGTTTATTGAGCCAGACAGCTGGCTGCGCATAAAAAAATAAGTCAAATCTATAAAAACAAAAAACAACAAAAAACAGTAGAAATCTGACTGCAGAGAAATTCTTAAGAAAACAGTGGCATGATGGTAAAAATAGTGGAAATAACCCCAAATATCAGTAAATAATGATAATTTTGTTACTATAACAGTCTAATTTAGTGGTAACATGTTGTAAAAGAGCAAATTACACATGGTAAAAATACATAATTTTGATGTGGGTGTTATTTACGTTTAAAAAAAATATTACTGTCAAAATGATGGTGATTTCTCTAGATATTATCTGTAATTTAACAAAACAAAAATCAGTAAAATTAACAGAAAAAATATGTAAATATTATATATAAGTATTTTAAAAAATACTATTAATAAATATAAATAAATGACAGCAAATATCTGTACAATATTGGTACAGATTCTAAAAATATATATTGCTGCGGTTGATAGTATTTACAGTTTTGGCCTGTTTATTTTCTATTTTTTAAATTACAGTCAACATATAAATATATATATATATTTTATATATATATTTTTCTGTGATTTCTCTTGATATTATCTGTAATTAAAGAAAAATAAAAATCTGTAAAATAACAGGAAAAACATTTAGTTATTATATATAGAAGTGTTTTAAAATTTCATATGAATAAATAACAGCAAATGTCTGTAAAATATTAGTTATTTTTTGCTGATTTGAATAAATTAAAAAACAAAAAAAAACTAATTGCAAATTGTAAAATTACAGACTTTTTGACGTGGACTTTATTTACAGATTTATTTTTTTTTCACAATCAGCATGAAATTTATACTTTTCCTGTGGTTTTATCTTATTATTTGTTGTTTAACAAAATATCGATAATCTGAAAATCTTTTTTTTTTTTTTTTTCTGTCTGTGAATTTTTGGTATTTTTGCTGATTTAAATACAATAAAGAAAATTTACATTTTGCAGTCCAGCGTTGTAAAAGAATGAATTACTATTACAGTTTAGGCGTTTTTTTTTTTTTGTTTTTTTTTTAAGTCAACATGTAAATTAATATTTTTTTCCTGTGATTTAACAAATTAAAGGAAAAAATAGTTCAAAACTTTAAAAAGAAACTTTAAAAGTGCAGCTTGTAGTTTGTTATGGTTTTTTGAATCCAAGAAGAGTTTGTTCATCACTACGATTTCAATCTACGATCTCTAATAACGTCTCTGCGCTTTACGGTCGTCCTCCAGCAGCTCACCAGTGGCAGTGGAGATCACTTTGACCATGAGCTGGGCTCGGTGCTGAATGAATGGGCTAATATCATCAAGTCAAAGCTGGGATCCCCGCGGCTCCTCGTCTCTTTATCCTCCTCTTTAGACCGAGGCAGCAGATGCTCCTCAGCTCTGCTTTTATTGTTTGGCCGGCCGGCCTGGGAGCTCACTTAAAGACTGGGGGGGAGGAGATGAGCTTTTAGGGCCCTTTTTCTTCTTTCGCCTTCACTCTCTCTTCACAGTTCTGCCTCTGTCTGTCTTGTTGAGCCCAGTTGGTGTCTGCTGGATGAGTTAATTCCCTGATTGAAGTTTTTGGTCCCTTTAAACAAAAGGCTGCGTCTCTGAATGGGCCACATGGCTCATGTGGGAGGGATCCCAACTATTCACTGCCATTTTGGGTGCAACTGCATTTCCTGCAGAGCTTCAGGCCCGAGGCTGATTTACCACCACTCGGCAGCAACAGGAGCAACCTCCCTCCATCGCGCCAGTCCGGAGTGCATTTATGGATCTCTGAGAGAGCCAGAATCCACAGGGAGAGCACACAAAGACACACAAAGTGAATGTGTACTTCCCTTGCTGCTGTCTTTCATTGTGCCCAGAGGACAATGCTGCCTGCTCTGGCAACCAGCCAGACGCTCTCATCTCCATTAGGTCACGCAGAGAGAGTTGTGGTGGTGATGGATACCTCAGCGGCTCCACTTTCCCCGGGGAGGGACGGGTTCTGGCCTACAGCGCTGCAGCCAGCAGTTCGAAATGTTTGAAATTCACTGTAAAACAAAACGCTGACATTTCACTTCAACACAGATGTTCGACTCGTTCGACTGCTTCTACCCCCACGGAGCAGATCCATCACCACGAGCACAAGTTGGAAACCACATTTTATTTAAACTCCTGTCACGGTTTAGACATGGATAAGAAACCAGCATCTAAAAGCCGTACGATTATATAAAACATTAGATTTAATCAGTTAATTCATTGTTAACTCCTGGAACAAGCGTTTTAGAACCAGAAGTTGTAAAAAGCCTGAAGACAAACGAAACCTGACAACAGGTTTAATTCACCATTAATGATTTTCGTTCACGATTATGAACAGTCAGTGATTTAGTCTATAAAACGTCAGAGAACTAATGAAATTAAGATCGATCAACGCAGCCCGTCTAAACGCTGAGCGGAAAACATACATTTTCCTGTACAGTTACAGTAAGTTGCAAGTATTTTTACAATCGTATTTTACTTTAACACTTATTTACTGTAGTCTGATAGATATAATTTAGAAAACAAGGAACTTAATTTGATGTAAAAAAGGCGTCAGAGTGTAAAGTGATCCATTGTATTCTTAGCTGCCTAAATCCAGTCTCTTGTGAAAACGGTGCTTCTACAGAGCAAACAAGAAGAAGTACGGTGTTTAATACATATAACTGTATTCTGGTAAAACTGTAGTCTACTAGAATTTGATGGTATTTGCATAGTTTATGCTACTTTATAGGATTTATTTACATACATTAGCATGAAGCTAGTCGATACCTTCTGCAGGACTTCAGAAGATTCATTCTGTTATGAAGCAATCAAAGTGTTTTTTTCCTTTTCTTTTGGTGAGTGTTTTATTACCCTGAAGCGTCCTTTGTTTCTACACAGTCATCATCAGTGGCCCACTTCTACCTAACTTGCTCCACCTTAGTGAGTCAGACACAGAAACAGTCATGACGTTAGCCCAGCGTTCACTCAGTGCCCTCGCTAATAAAAGATGTTCTGGGTGGAGGTCATCCAATCTGTCCACGTGAATACTTTTCCATTTTAAAACAAAAGAAATAACTAGTTTTGCAATTGTTTAACTATATTCTTAATGAAAAATAAACAGACTTATCCGTTTTCCATTAGCATTAGCATCAGGTAGCTAGCTGGCAATCACCTTTTTCCGTGTTCATCGGTGGGACTACCGCAGATGCAGTGTCTTCTGCTGTATTAGTGAATTTATTCTTAATCTATTAAATTTGGCACCTAATGGATGAACATGACCCTAATACTAGCTTACAGAACCAGGTTCCTGTAGGGTTCATAGCGCCGCTGTACACGGGACTTTCTGCAAATGGCTGAATAATAGCTCACTCCTGGTGCATGTAGGCAGCAGTAGCACGATCAGAATGCATGATTCATGTTGAGTTAATGGTAGTAACCGCTATACTAGGTTGATGTTTTTGTTTTCTTTTGGGAATGGGTCATGTGATGGAGGTGAGGTGCATTAGCAGAGCTCCAGACCAACTTTTTCATGGTGCGGCCGTGTATAAAAAAACAGAAAAACAGACTTGCAGCGTAGAAATATGAACATACAATGCTGTTGCAGCGCCAGTGCAGGCAGCTGGGTTTATAAAAAATAGGACCGTTTGATAAATAATGTACTGAAGAATGCAGCTGAAATGCTTTTTCGTGTCGACTGGACCTGAGGTGGCTCCTCCAAACAAAGTGGAAGAAATTACTGTTGCTGCTTTTTCCACTCATGGCGATATTTTCAGTTGCATTTGAAGCCCTGTTGATGTTAAAACTCGTCCAAGTGCCCTACATACCTCCATAAACTGATTGGAAGCCAAATGAGTCAGTGTTTGGTGTTCGGAGCCCAGACTGACTTGTGCTCCACCTGGTTCTCCTCAGCGTGTTGCGCTGGTTGAGTTGTGACTTCATGTTGAATATGTTGTTTTTACGTCTGATTCCAGCCCCGTTGGCAACGCTTATTGTTCAAATATGTT
>NW_007578433.1:189864-206354 GCF_000690725.1 Stegastes partitus | reverse complement strand
ATTAAAAATATATATAAATGCATGCAACACAAAATAAAAAAGCAGAAAAATATAAACAAAGCTTGCTTATAGATTAAGTTACATAATTTTTATGTAAAATCTTTTACATTGACTCCTAACACCAACCTTATTTTTCTTTTTATCATGTCTTCCATTCATTTGTAGACTATTTGTTAGGAATTTAACATCACGTTTATCAATTTTTAAAACAAATGCTGAACCAAATAGGTGTACATGAGTATTTGTGGGAGTGTAAACAGTCTGTGGAGGCGTTCAAAGCTGTGGTTTGTTTCACAGCTTTTTAAAAGATCAGTTTTTGACTTCTAATAACAGACTTCTGGCTCTTGATCTGAGTCGGAGCTGCTTGTAGCTTTGACTCATGACATTTCTGGTGTGACGCTGCAGAGGAATGCTGGGAGTCACTACATGTTTGATGCACGGAGGATTTAACTCGCCTTCTTTTGGATTTGTCCACAAGTGTGAGACATACAGTTAGGCAGCGACGGACGGGAGGAATGGGAAAGAGAGTTAACGTACAGAAATAGACTGAATATTCCACTCGGAGTTCATCGACCCCGCATGTGTCACCGGGTCACTCACTTCCTGCCTGATCACAGAGTCAGCCGGCGGTGTCTCACCGCTGACTGGCCGCTTTGTTTACGCCGTGCGCTTACACGAGTGTGTGTCGTTGCAGGGAGGTCTATTAGGAAGAAAATTTACGGTCTGCAGCGGCTCCAGCTAAGAGCATAATACTCACGGCTTTCACACATCTCTTAAGTGAGATCATAAACACTACAACAACTGTCCATATAAAGGCAAAATATTCCTTTTCTCTGTGGTCTAATTGGCACTCTACACTCGCTCCTCCTCCTCTTCCTCCTCGTCTGGGTGGAGCTTTTCCTGGGATCCCTTTGAAGGTGGATGAAGAAGACAGTCGAGGAGTCGTGTGAGGCGGGAGACTGGCTGAGACCCGGTCGGCTTGTTCCGCTCTCGCCGGCGAGTGTCACATAAATTCCCGTCCTCCTGCCAACTTGTCCGTTTGTCAGAGCCGGGTGTTTACTGTACCTGATTGTGTACACTATTCCTCTTTTTTAAAATTGTGCTTGACAGAAACACGGCACATAAGCGTTCAGCGTAAACAGTACGGCTCGGTGAAGTATCGACCACAAGTCGACTGCCTCTAATAGTTCCCCTGCAGTAGAGGACTGAAAACCATCTGAGAAATACAATAAATCAACAATAGAAAGACTCTTGGCAAGCGTGGCTGTGATATCTTCCAAAGGCGAGTTGCTGACTTTGGCCAAACTTTTGCAGCCGCCACGATTACTAATTTATCTATTCTCATGAAATCAGATGTACCAGCGCAGAACCATTTATAGAAAGGCTTCATTTTTTGCTGCTGCAGTTGTATGTTTTACTTAAAAATCTACATTTTCTCAGACATGCTCACACATTTGCACACAAAAAATCAATCGGTGCCTCCTACCTGACTCAGAATCAGCTGATTTTATTATAGAATAACTTAATGAAAGCGTCCAAAACTCCACCTTTGTGCTATGAAATCTTGATATCCCATGATGTCGATGCTTGGAGTTGGTTTGTGCTGATCAAAAAGTAGATTTTGGCTTCAGTTTGTGACACCTGGAGTGGATGTAAAATTGGTTTGGATGCTGAAACGTGTTTGCCAGCTGTAAAAATGTCATGTGGTTTTGTCCTTTGTGTATTAAATTATGAGGGGTGAATATGCCAGAACAAGTTTTGGCCCATCCCTGAGTGCTTTGAGGGCCTGTAGCTTGCATGGCCTCCCTAAATATCCTTTATTATTGTTGTTGTTATTATTATTGTGCATAACAGCTCCATCTGATTCTGAGTAGATCAGACTGGAACTTCCTTTAAATTTGATTTTATATAGAATGACTCATCTGTGTTGGATGCTCTGCTGCAGGATCAATTTTGAGATCAAGAAATTGGGTTTAAAATTGTGATTTTGAGTGTAGATGGTGAAACCACAGGAAGTCACACAGTTGCCACGTGTGACTGGCAGCGCGTTACTGAATCGGTATTTGTAGTCGGCGCACATGAAGCATCACAGGAGTTGTGTTCTTCTTGAAAAACACGAACTGCCGGAATAACAGAGACGAATATTGTTGTGCACCGGGGTTTTTCCTGGCTCGGGGGAGTCTACGTACAGCAGCAGGAATGATCACTGACTCTCTGTCACCTTATTTGACTTTTTTTTCTCATCGTTTGTCAAATAAAAACAACAAAAATGTGTTTTGTCTCAGTCCTGTCACCTTGATATTGGTACTTTCCCCCATGTGGGTCCCTAAAACCACCACAAGTTTCTCTATGCAGGAAAAACCCTGTGTAGTAACCAGGGAAGCACGCTCAGATTGTGATTCCCTTTTTGAGTTTACTTGTTAAAACACTCCACCTAAAGCCTTTAAGTTTCAAAGTGTGTTTGCACAAATTGGGTTGGACTTGTTTAAGTCTTGTTTGAAGAGTTTCTGTGCAGCTATCTGCTTTATGCATGAAGTTAGGAGGCTCAGAAATGCAGGAAAAAAAAGTAAAAAGTGGGAAATTTTGGACTGTAACTCTGAAAATAAGATTTCCATGGCTGATTCTGAGGGGACCAGATGGGAGCTTTTTGTCTGATTTGGTTTAATTTTTCCGTTTGAGATCAATTGAACTTAAAAATAACATATAAAATATGTATAATAGGTGCAAATTGACCTTCATCTGCCTGATCGCACCTGCTTTATTTTAAACCACAGAAGTCACACGACGGGTGCTTTTCCTTTGGCAGCTGCTTTAAACCACAAAAAAAATCCTCTGTGCAGAAAACCCCAGTGCACGTGATGCAACAACCAAGTATATTTGCACAGAAGTGGTTGGAGCTTGTTTGGAGAGTTTTTGTGCGACTATCTGAAGTAAAAATCTTGAAATGTTGACCCACTCCTGTAAACCTGGAAAATACTCACAGTGTGAAGGCAACACTTTGCACAGCTTCATTTAATATATTGAAGTTATTGTACAGAAAAAAAATAAATCTGCAGCTTTTATGGAGGTCAAACGGGAACGTCTTCTCAGATCTGAAACCCATAAATTAGCTGAGTAACGTTTCTTTGTGTACAGTGGAACTAATTTACTCCAAGCCTATTTTCCTTGCCCGGATAATGAGGGGGTTTGGCTGGAATGAGGTTAGTGATTTCAGCGCGGATGAGCGGTGCCTGCTTTAAGAAACGTCTGGTTTAAGGAGCTTGTTAGTTGTTAAAGCCTCCCCCTGCCACCAGTCAGCAGGTAAAGAGCCCCCCGTGTGCCCTCAGCTGCAGCCCTGCGCTCCCGTCCTCCCAGTAAGAAGCTAAAGCGCCATGCTAAGCCAAAGACCCCCGAGTCTTATCTGAGGAATGCTGGGCACCGTCAGAGGATCTCCTCTGCAGGGAGGAAGCTGCATTATCTCAAAGCCTCCGTCTCCTTTGATTGTCCCCCGAGACCTCTCCTCTCTTCTCTGTCTCACTTTTAGATGTTTACCTTTCTCCCTCTTCCTCTGCTCGCGGCCCAGTTTTTTTGCTCAGTCGCCGCCTTTTATCCAGATACGGTATACGGCTTTATGTTGGAAACCAGTTTAGAGAGCAGCTCAGGAGTTAAAGTGACAGATTTAAACCAGACAGAGCTCATGATGGAGGATAATGATGATGCTGTCCTTTTGTGGTCTCTGCAGTTTTGCATGCCTTGGCATTTTACAGGCTCGCATGTTTTCGGGACTGCGGTCAGCTCGCCTGGCGAAGGCACAAGCTCATGAGTCTCAAGTTGCTCTATTTTTCCTCTAATTCTCTGCTGTGACCTAGATGATTTGAGAGTCGGCTCTGCTGAGATATCGTCGTCGTTGTTTGGTCTTTTTTTAATCATGCAAACAGAAACCTAAACAGATCATCATCGTGGAGGCAAACTGTACGCGAAACAATGCAGAAGGATCGAATGAGGCACCCGACCAGTCGCTGGCAGCGCCCTGTGGTTTGGTACCTCTTGTCAGTTAAGCAAAGACGATAATATCTTGCAACAATGGTAGCTGTTGGGTGAGATGGTGTGCGATGATTGTTGCATTAACAGAAGTTCACGTAGTTAAACAAACAGCATTACGCAACAGGGTACTTCTGCAGATGATTGACACCATGTGAGATGTAAAATGGCCACTCAGTGGACTGTTCATGTATTATGCACGACATTACTGCAGAACTTAAGTGGTTCCGGTATCTTCAGCAGTGGAGAGCTTCAGTAAAAACAAACTTTGTAGTGTCTCTTTCTGGGGAGTTCTCTTATTTTGGGTAGAGATGGAACGATATGGGTGTGTTTGTTGTTGTTGTTGTTTGTTTTTTGTTTCCCGACACCGATGCTGATTGTTGGTTGTCCAGAAAGGCCGATATTTGGAACTGATTGTCACAGATTATGTAAAATATAAATAAGAGGGATTAAATTAGGACGCTTTCCTCTGTTTATTTTGCATCGATTGAGATTGATCAGTTCGTCTCCTGCGTTTCCGTCGGCTGTTCTTCTCTATTTTCTTAATCTTTCACTGTTCTGAGCTCCAGATCTTATCATTGATGATTGTTTTACAGACTCTGTTTCAGGTTAATGTGTGGCTGCCTCTTAGCTTAGCCGCTAGCTGTTAGCGTAGCCTTAGCTGCTATGAGAGGAGCTAACTGTTTTGTGATTTCTGAGACCACAGAGTGACGACAGAGAGCGAGAAGAGGATGAAGTAGCACATTTAATTTACCAATAAAAGGTAAATAGGAATACAGATGATAAAAAAAAGCCAGGTATCGGTGCTGGTAATCGGCCAGTCTAGTAGTCGGTCTAGTTTTGGGCATCTCAGACCTGCAACATCTCATATTTTTCAGGTTAAGAAGACAAACTGCTTCGATGACAAAAGTGATAAAGTGTAGGCCTCAGTGCCTAAAACACTCGACCCCGGATCAGTTTACCAAATCAGTGCCGGCTGCCGCCCGTGCAGCCATTCAGACCCGGTTCCTGTGTCCCTAAGGGGGGCTTACAGTTTACTCAGCATCCATTACTGATGCAGACCCGCCGCTACATGATCCGTCAGCGCACCACACTTCACCCAAGTGTTGTCTGTGTGATTCGCCCTCCGCCATAGATCACCGCTCCGCTCCGAGCTCTGTGACAGACCTGGATTATATTCCCTCGGCTGCGATCCAGCGAGACGTTACAGGGAATTAATCTTGAAAAACCTCAGCTCGTGTTGACTTTAAACGAATCGGGAGTGACGGCCGGGCTGTCGGCGACGTAAAGCTGTCAACGCGCCTTTCTGCCAGCGCAAACCGCAGCCGACTGACACCATCAGTAATTTGAGTGTGGGTTGAGGAGAAGTCGCGAAGAAGTGTGATTGCACGCTGATTTGAATGCAAATGACAGAGCAGTGCTAGCGTGATTTTGTACCAACACTCCTGTGGGCAGGACTGGATCGGCGCTTAAGGTTTACTTTCTGTTAAAAACTAAAACGTGAGACCACCGTGGAGCAAAAAACGTCACCGAAAACTCATCTGTGGTGTGAATAACTTTCACAGAACGTTGGGGGTGAATCTGTTTTCTTTATGAAAGCTTGTTTAGTTAGTCCTTGGTAATAACTTTTCATGCTATAGAGAGCTGAAAGTCAGTATAGTTTACTATTTATACATCATTTGCCAGAAATTAGGTCATTTTTTTGTAATAAAACCCTGAATACGATGCTGTTCTGTAAGCCGCTAATCAGCCTCAACAAAACAAATCTCTTCCTGTACATACAGCACACACTACATCACTACATACTGTGCACTTTTGCAAAGATTTTGTTCGAGATTCTATGTTAAACGTCCACGGTTTATGATAAAGAAAAGAGCTTCAAGCAAACGAGAATAGGTTGAGCAGAAGATGAATTAATAATCTGACTCGGAGCCGTTG
Organism: Stegastes partitus; assembly: GCF_000690725.1. Lineage (NCBI taxonomy): Eukaryota > Metazoa > Chordata > Actinopteri > Pomacentridae > Stegastes > Stegastes partitus. The sequence goes on along the minus strand of NW_007578433.1, from coordinate 200,396 downwards.
TAGTTTGGCTGCTTATCAGACTTTACGCTGCTCATAGAGGCAGTTTAAAGTGACTGCTCACAATTTTTTAGCAACAATTTCCTCCATCTACAGGTCAGTAAGATCACGGTTTGTATAGATTCAGTGTCAGGGTCTACAAACAGGAGCTGCTTCCATGTGATTCTGGGTTCTTTTAATGGTGTTCGAGGCCAAAGGCAAGTTGTAGCTCACAATAATAAGCCCAAAAATGTTCATAGCAATGACAGTTTTCTATTACTTCTGTAATATCTTTGATTTGCCACACTGCACTCATTCTAGTCGTCAGTGTTTCACTGCTGTGAGTCCTCGGATTTTGATTCCAAACAGTTTTATAGTCCCATAAAGTCGACTCCGTTGATCTTCATGGTGTGAATGCCGGCGTGTGATTCATCAGTAGGAAGCTTTTCTTCTGACACCGCTGTTGTTTAGTCATTAAAGAGCCTCGCGCTTCAGCTCCACCTTGGATCTGAACAAACCTCCGCTTTGTCCTCAGCGGTCTGCTCACAGCTCCGTGAGGACGTAATAACTTCAGTGTCGGGACTTTGCCTGGCAGAGGACATGAAGTCATCCGACGGTGCAGAGATGAGCTGTTGTGGTGAAGAGCTGCTGAAGTCACTCGATGCTTCCTCTGAGCTCTACATCATTTATTGGCGGAGGTGTTTCGTCTGTGAGAGCGAATACTGTGCAGTCATTACGGCATTTGTGGTTTACCCCAAATGTTTTCAGTTTTTGTGCTGCTATCACTGAGCGGAAGGGTTGAATTTGTGTGCAGCATCCGCAGCTGCAAGCTTACGGAGGAGCTTCAGCAGCACGAACGTTTACATGTGACGTGACGGCGGCGTGCATCCGAAGGCTGAAGGAATACATCTCTGTGTTTTGGTGTAATAGAAGTACAGTGTAATTTACTTTGACCTACTTTGATGACTGAAGTTGTATTTTTAGATGTGAGGAAAACCACAAATTGAAAAGTGGTTGCATTCGCTGCTTTTAACCATTTTAACTGCTGGCATTCTTTCAGTCAAATCAGAGTCCGGGTTGTTAGGCGCCTTGGACGCTTTGAGCAAAGATGGAGTCACAGCTGGAAATTAATCCTAATCTATGTTTGTTTGATGTTGTGTTGCTGCTGCTTCCTAATATTTTTCTCCTTTGAAGCTTTTGTCTGTTTTAGCATCAGCTGAGCTAGTTTAGAAGTTTTTCATTCCCCATTTATTTGCTGACAATGACATGTTAAGGTGTAGTTTAAGCATTTCTTGGGTGACTGTCTTGTGTCATTCTCCTGCAGATGCTGCTGTGTTCTGTCACACCTTTTTTTCTTTAGCAAGCTGCTCATTAATTACAAAGAAAGGCATCACAGGCCTCTGCTGCTTATCTGTGGTCTCATCTGTTAAACTCAGTCGTCCTTGTGTGCGCCTCCTTTCTAGCCTAATCAGAGACGCACATCTGTAGCTGCATATTTGCTCAGAGTGAAATTTCGAGGGTCAAGCAGCACAGATGTGGTTTCACACATTGTTTGAAAAGCAACAGTTTTGTTTGCATTTTAAAATGCTTGCTCAGCGCTACAATTAAGCTTTGTTTGGGCTTTTTGAAAGCTGAAGTGATTCAACGTCTGGGCTATTTTCCTGTGCTCAGTGACAGAGATTGACCGATTATCGTGGCCGATATTTGGCATTTTTGTGATTATTGGTGTTGTTATTTTTATTGATGAACTAAAGGGGCAGCTTCAGCTCTGATGCAGATTCTTCTCTCTGTCTGTGGTCTCAGAAACGTCTCTCAAGCAGAGACACAACTCGCAAAAATGAGCAAGAAACTCAAGCCGTTGCCACGTACCAGGAAGCTAGCTGCTCTCGCTAACGGCTAGCGGTTAAGTTAAGAGGCTGCCACAGATGACCCTGAAACAATAATTAATAATGCTTTAAGATCTGGACCTTAGTGGGAGATAAAGGTGGAAAAATTAAGAAAAGAGAGAAGAACAGCTGACAGAACTGCAGGAGACTGATTTCTATTTGACATATTCAGCTGCTATCACATGCGGTTATGACATTACACTAAATGCATGTCGTTTCCAAATATCCTTCTTGAGCTCCAATAATCAGTATTGGTTGACCCCTAGTCTCAAACGTTGCCCCATTATCAGTGTCCAAACATGAAAATCCTCCTGACTGATGATGACCTTCCTCCTCAGGTGGTGCGTGGTGAGAGCGAAGCAGTGGGTGCGGCATGCTGAGGCCACTCCCCCTGGCTCAGGATGAGTGTCAGAGATGGCGCTGCCACCATGGCAACGAACGCAGGCGGAGGAGGAGGGGGAGGCGGGCCAGCTAGCCCCAACGATCACGACGGCCGCTCGTACCTGCTCCAGATCTACCCTCGGCTTCCTGGCCAGCCCTCCACCTGCTGCAACCTCAAGTGAGTGTCCCGCACAGCAGCTCAAGATAGACTTCAGTGTTTGGATTTTACATGTTGCAGCAGCTTGATACAGAAGGAAGCAGGACAAGAAACTAAAAAAAGCACAATAAGGCTAAAAAATAAAGACATAATAAAGGTTGTTGGACCGCTGTGGCTGTTTTCTGCCTCTTTCTTTGCGGTTCTTAGTGGAGCAATGCTGCATTTTCCTCCTAAGGTTGTAATCGATGCTGATTCTAGACTCTTAAAGATGGCTGTCCTCTTGTTGTGTCACAAATCTGTTCTTTAAGATGTTGTTAGTTGATAACATAGTTTGGATTATCAGTTGATTTTACATAAAAAGCTTAAGCACAAGATAATGGTGACTCAGAAAGTGTTGTTTTGAGTTTTCTTGTTTCAGTACATCCTATTTTTAAATACAATTTGTTGCCTTTATTACATTTTTCTAAGATTTTTTAATGTCTTTCCGATGATGCTGCAATTTCTTTACCCACTATGATAAAATTAAAAGTAAACTAGAACATTTCTGGAGACATTTTGAGTGTGCTGGTTGAGCTGTAATTATACACAAGCGCTTTATTTTGAAAAGCCATCATGTGTCGTGAACCCTGTAAATGATGTATGCTGAATGCCTGCTGTGTGGATTTTGTACAGAAAACAGCAGGTGATGTTTAAAGTCGTGGAACTGTTCTAACTCTCCCCATTTATCTGCCCATCAGAGTGCAGAAGGATGCAACCGCAGCCTCGGTGATCTCGGACGTTGCCTCGGCTCTGGGGCTGGACCCCGGCCGCCTGTATGTGCTGGCAGAGGTGAAGGAGTGCGGCGGTGAGGAGTGGGTGCTGGAGGCTGGAGACCTGCCAGTGCAGAGGTTTCTGCTGTGGCCTCGGAAAGCCCAGGAGCAACACCCTCAGAGCCTCGGCTTTTACTTCTTACTACAGGTAGAGTTCTTCACTTGTGGACGGCGCTGACCGCGGAGAGAAGCCCTCTGACTGTTGCGTTTCACTTCCTTCTGCTCTTTCTTCCTCTTTGTTGCCATTTTCAGTGAGAACTTAAAGCACGTGTTCGATGGTGGGCAATAAGTTGCAAAATAAGGATGGAAAACAAAACAAAAAGGGCACGTAGAGGCTTATTTAACAGCCTAATACGTAGCATATGTAACAGCAATAAACAGTTTAATTCAGTTTTATTTATGTAGTGCAGATTCACAATATGTGTCATCTCACAGCACTTTACTTACTAAAGTACAGACCTTAGGAATTTTGAACCAAACAATCCAAAGTTGAGCAAAGATGAGCAAGCAGGTCGGCAAAGGTGGGAAGGAACCAAAAATAAAAAACCTGACAGAACCAGGCTCAGGGAAGGCGGCCATCTGCCTCGACCGGTTGGGGTGAGAGTGAGGATGAAGGGGATAACAGATGGAGAGCAGACAAGCAGTACAAACAAAACAAAAATACAGATCAGAGAGAACCTCAGGGGAAACAGAGTTGTTATGGTGATATATAACTGTGTATGGACGAACGCCAGAGGAGAGGAGAGGATAGGTTACCAATACGTGAAGCTAATGTATATTGTTTCTTGCCCTTTGCTCGATCCAGGAGAGGAATCGTGATGGCTCCATCCATTATGTCCACCTCCCAACCTTGTCCAAGGAACAGGAGGCACTGCGTCTGGCTGAGAGGGGCTTCCTTCCCCCTCCCCAGGATGACTTTGCAGACCTCTGCAACCTCCCCGTCCTCAATGAGGACAGCATATTAAACAACCTGCGCACACGCTTTTACAAGAAAAAGATCTACACCTATGCAGGCAGCATCCTCATCGCCATCAACCCCTTCAAGTTCCTGCCCATCTACAACCCCAAGTACGTCAAGATGTACGAGAACCACCAGCTGGGCAAACTGGAGCCTCACATATTTGCCATCGCGGACGTGGCCTACTACGCTATGCTCAGGAAGAGGGTCAACCAGTGCATCGTCATCTCCGGGGAGAGCGGCTCGGGAAAGACCCAGAGCACCAACTTTCTGATCCACTGTCTGACTGCGCTCAGTCAGAAGGGGTACGCCAGCGGGGTGGAGAGGACCATCCTGGGCGCCGGACCAGTCCTGGAGGTAAGATGCTAACATGTGTGACAGCAGTAGCTCCTCCCCTGGACCTCTAGGTTTGTTTGGAGGAATGGATTCATGCTGGTAAATAGAGGCCAAAGGAGTTAAAGCTAGGTTTGTGCTAGGACGCGACAAAACAAAGATGGAGTTGGTGAAACAGTCGAGTCCTCCATTAGCATGTTGCTTCCTGCACTGCTCTGTCTTCTGCTCGTTTAATTAAGTCATAAGCAACAGTGACAGCGATTCCTCAAGAGTGACTCATAATGTTGCTGTGGCATGTGAAAGAACAGGCACAGGCAGAAAATACGACATGCAATAGGCTATATTTGGACATTTCTTTATGAAGTAATGTGTGGAAGCAGACTAACGCTGGATCTTTGGGGCAGACAATGAAAATTAAACATGCATCAGCTGACATTCTTTATATATATGGTGCTGTGTTTAGAGGATTATAAACAATAAGGTTGGAGCCACTCTGCTGCTTAAACTCTGTAATTACATACATGCATTTTTAACATACCCTAAACATCTTTATTTGCATTACAAGCCACTAAAACAGTTCATATCATATCCCACAACATATACACGTATATCTGTGATATATCGTTCCGGCTCTAATAATAGGTCTGTAGTTCTGAATGAACGTTGAGTAGAGGTATCTGAGCCGATACTGCACTGAGGAAATGTGTTTCCAGGCTGCTGCGTGGGCCGAGCCAACGAGGCTCATGGTATTCTCCGTACGCTGTAAAAGACTTTAACATAAAGACTGTGGTCTCCTCAGAAAGAAGAAATGAAAAAGGAGGAGGGGAAGTTGCTTTGTTAACCCTTTCATGTTTCCCCTTTCCTTTTGAGAGTGTGGAAATCCAGACAAGATAAGGCTGTTTGTTGGTTCTCTGTGTCGACTTTTGGGCAAACACCGATGTTTCTAATTTACAATAGAGCGTCTAAGTCTGGTCTCTGTGGGTCGCTGACACCTTCCCACAGAATAAGAGCAACTCAAAAGTTTATTTAGAGCTGCTGTTGACCAAATGCTGATTGCATTTTGTTGCTGTTTCAGTCAGGTGACCGAGCTCGTCTTCCTGCTTTCTGCTCTCTGAGAAATCGGATGCTTGCGCTGAGTCGCTCTGTGCAACAGCTGACAACAAAAGCTACAACTCAACCCGACCGAGCAACTGTCTTTATGACACGCAGGAAAAGCTAACCAGATGAAACGCACAGAACACAGACTTTTCTCACTTGTGCAGTCATGTTCAGAGTGCACACTTTAAGTTTGTTGGGTTGTGAGTGAACAACTTGGGAAAACGTACCGTGAGGAGTCTTATCTTTGTGTTAATGCTTCTGTCGGTGACGCCATTGAGGTTATTTTTATGTTACAAGGTCAGACAACATTCAGGAAATATGCCGCTGCGCTGTTTCAGATCCTCATTAAGCGTGTTCATTAAGTTCCCTGAAACATTTTCGCTGAATCCTGGAAACTTCAACTTTTTTTTTTCATACCTGGGAAATTCTCTTATTTAGAATTTTTAGAAAACAGGAAGCGCCTCAGCTGGAAAGCCATATACAGGGTTGAAATCTCCAGAAATATAACCCCCACAGCCACGACATTTAAAGAGGACACGCTAAATAGTTTCCAGCAAATCTAAGTGTATCAATGGCTCCATCAGAGGTTAAATATTCAATTATTTGCCTCAAACAAAGATGGCTCCATAATATTCCTCTAAGTATAGATATATGGATTCATCTACATTTCCTACCACAAATACAGTCTTTTGTTGACATTTCATCGCCTTTTGAGGCCTCTAACATCAGTAGAATTTCATATGAGGCAATTATGACAAGACAAGGTTCTCCTTTTTAGCTATTTTGAGGAATTGATGTGAACTCATTGGTAGGAGCTAAAAAAAACGGTGTACATAGAGTTCTGTATGTTGTCATTATATGTGCAAACATGCAAGTGGCTTCCGTGCTGACATTTAACACCATATGAGGCTTATCTTTCTCCCGTACATGCACCAGAAACCAACAGTTAACTGAGAAACTGACGAGGATTCAACGCTGCAAACTACAACTTTCTGTGTTTGCTGGACATCTGTTAGCTTTTACATTGTTTTAACAGAGCCGGTTGCATCACGAAGGCGAAGTGGCTGCGCGGCGCTGCTTTAGCTGCAGTTTAATCTCCGAGCGACGTGGCAAAGCACAGAGTCGGCTTAATTGTGTTTATTTTCTCGTCCCTGTAATGAGAAACGGGGTCTCCTCCACTTTCGCATATGGAAGAATTTACCTCCGGTCAGACCTCAAGCAGCGTTGTTATCGTGAAGTAATTTGCAGCGTTCCCTCTCAGCGGCTGTAGTCCACTCTCAGTGTTGTGTACTGTGTGGTGTAAGCCTCCATCACTGGAAGTTTAGGGTTATTCCAATTTAAACCATCAGGGGCCTTCTGCTTCTGCGTTATTATCATAAACTACGGATATGTACAATGATACCTGTGTACTTTCCAAGGTTGCTTTTAACAGAAATGTCCCACTTTCAACGAGACTGTCTGAGTAACAATATCTCAGGAAATGCTAAAGAAAAAAACCTGAAATTTCCGCTGGTATTTCTCTTCATGTCACTAAAAGTAGATCAGATAGTTTCTGATGTATGACATCATTGAAACTGATAGGATCACGTCTTTGAGCACAAAATAACAGAAAAAAACTGATAATGCAGAAATAAACTAATTATATTTTTCTAACTGTATGTAGCTGCATTTTACGGTAACACAAAACATATCGAATACTTTGTAATAAGAAATTCTTGGTCACAAAAATGATAAAAAGTTATTTTCATTGAACTTTAATCGCTGATCGATCAGGTCTGACGGGTTGTACCGCAAAAACAAAAATCCTGCTGAAACAAAGATCTGGAGTTTTAAAATGCTTCTTCAAAATCAACCAAGATTATTATTATTATTATTACTTTAACACGGGCATATTATTAATTTTACAGGCTTTATTGTTGAAATATTGGCTTTCAAACACATCCTAAACTTTCAAAAAAACATCTGAAAGTGGGTCAATTTAAATAAGAAATAACCTAATTTCACAAATGGCCGACGGTCGAGCAGAAATTGTTCTAAAATGTGATGATTTGAGACCCTTTAAGTCAACTTACAGTGTTTGATTTCAACGCTATCTGTTGACTATCGGACTCTGCAGAACCTTTATGTGAGTGTGAGATGCACTAGTTGGCATCAGAGTGTGTAATGTGAATATACAGCTTTGGAAATAATTATTACGCAACCTGTTGTTTTCTTTGTACACAACAGGCCTTCAGCATTGCTAGTTTGGTTAGAATTTTATCATATTGATTAGATTATTGCAGCTTATTCTAAAAGATGTGATGATAATTCAATATATGCACTAAATCTGGTTTAAAATGTCATTTTTTTTAAACTGTAAAACTGTCAAAATTCCTTCTAGACGGCCAACAATACTTTACTTTGTGTATGGACTGTATAGGTAAAGATAACAGATGTATTTCAGGCTTAATTATGTCTCCATGACGCCTAAAAGTACAGAAAAATGTGAAATGACAAGAAGGCCGTCGTCTTTGACGAGGAGAGAAGCAGCCAGAGAGTTTAAAATCAGCAAACCAGCTGTTCACACAACCTTGAAAAGAAAGCTCAGTATAGCTCCACCAAGAACCACAGAGACAGAAGCTGAACACGGTGGTCGCGGTGGTCTAATAATCATTTCCAAAGCTGCATGTTTGTGATTTGAGATGCACTTCTGCCTGAAGCTGCAGACTAAAGCCTTCATCTGCTGCACCATCACCTGAAAACCGTGTAGATAAAGAGCCGAACTGGGTTCCAGCTCGACAGCCTTCCTCGGTGTGGGGGAAGTAATTATTCTCAGTCCTGATCTGGAAGTAAATCTCCTCGACATATTTCTCAGTTTTATTTCGCAGTAACGTGGCTAAAAATAGACCTTTAGCCCGAAAAGCTGCATGAGGAATGTGGTTTATTCAAAGTACAAAATGGTGCCGAATAGCGAAAGCCCCCTGATCTGTGAAAGCAAGTTCACTGGAACAAAGAAAACTTGGGGAGAGAACAAAGTTTGAAGAAGTTTGAAGAGAACTGGCCACAAGCTGTTGGCCTGAGGCTTCATGGCATGGATACAAGGTGGGCAGCTACAGTAACTCGCCGTGTGTTCGTCTGTCCCGTCGCCATCGTCTCCGGACCATCTGACTCAGAGCTGCCACTCAGAGCTGCTGCTGCTGCTGCTGGTAACTCGCCGTGTGTTCGTCTGTCCCGTCGCCATCGTCTCCGGACCATCTGACTCAGAGCTGCCACTCAGAGCTGCTGCTGCTGCTGCTGCTGCCTTCACATGCGTCTGAATGAGGGCAGCGTCCGTCCCTTGATGTGTGTCAGTCTCTGGTTCTGGATGGCAGATTGAGGGAAGATGTGGGGGATGCGAAGGAGGGATTTTCCCCCTCCATCAGCAGAGTTCTGCTCTCTTTGGCAGACGCTCCCAGACTGCAGTGCGAGCGAGCTAGCTCCGTCCAGAGCTGTGGTCGCAGGGCCAGACGGGGAGTCGGGTTTGGCCTTCGCCGGCCCGGTCAGCGGGGGGAAGCGACGATCGGGACCAGTCGTGCAATCATGCTGACTGCTGAAGAACTTTGTGTTTCCTCCTGGCAGCATCTAAACATGCACCGAAACATTAGCCGGGCTGCTTCTTTTTCAGCTTTTCTGCGGTATTGACATGCTCTGGTCTGTTTATGTGAAAAGGTTCTGTTGTGACAACACTGGCCAAGCGCTGCAACACGCACATAAGATGGCTGACATGAAACTAGCGTTGCTTCGCAGAGGAAACTCACTTTCCCCCCCACGCTAACAGTCTACCTCTCGCGGTTCCTTCTTAACAAGTTCCACTGAAGACCTCATATATAGAGTATAGAACACTATTTTTAGAAACCAAGCAGGAGGGAATTCTAACTCTGACAAAAGGATTTTATTTGGCTCTTTTTTTTCGTAGAGGAAGCTGATCAGATTACACTGGTGGAAAGTGTGTGTGTGTGTGTATCCTGAAGCTATAGGGGAGGTCTGCAGGCCTGGGTCACATTTTGAGGAGATGAGATCATCATCTGTGGTGCTGGATTCTGGCTGTGTTCTGCAGATTGAATGGCCACAACCTGAAACCATTTCAGAAAGCTGCTGTCCTACTTTGCTGCATTGTACCGCATGTTTCTTTCTTCTTCTTTTTTTTCTTTGATATTCTTTTGTGTTCTACGTATTTTCACCCTTTGTCTCGACTACATTGTATGTACAGGAGAGATTGCCTGTAATACCGTTGCAGCCTGAACAAATAAGGCTTCTACCTGCAGAGCAGCTCGCTGACTCCAAACGAGCGCTTCACTCGTGAACTGGTTTAACTGGTTGATCCTTTTGTGACGTGGTTCTGTCTGAGTCTCTGTTTTGTTTCACCAGAGTTTGAAACCTATTTACTCTGAAGCAGGGCCTGTTTCAGCAGGTTGTCCCAAACATAGAAAACTATATGTTAGAGGTTAGTAGTAGGGAGGTTTTTCTTGTTCCGTTCTATCGGTTTGGCTAATTTATGTCTTTTGTTGTGTTTTGTGTGAAACCTTAGAAAGAGACGAGAGGCGTGGAGAGGTTGAAAAAAATAGGCAGAGGATGGGAGTGAGCATGTTTCTATTCTATTCAGGTGCAGATTCATGAATACCTTCAAAAACAAACAATTACAGATGAAACAGTCGATCGACCGCAGCAGCAGCGTTCTGGATTACTTTCATTTTTAACATCACACAGAAGCGTATTACCAGTTAAGCAGCTTGTTCAGGATAAAAGCTTCCTTTAGTCTTCCAGGATGCAGGTGACCTATTTCTAAAGAAAAAGACGTTTGTTTTGGCCGCACATCTCTGAAAATACTTTAGTTTCTTTCTTCCTCTTAAACGTGAAAAGCTCCAAATATAGAGCGTGATGTAAGTCAGTATTTGTTTGTTCCAACATCAGTGGCC
>NW_007578433.1:117416-181789 GCF_000690725.1 Stegastes partitus | reverse complement strand
TAGCCAGGCTTTCTTTAAGTTAGCTGGCTGGACAAAACCTAAAATCCCAAACCCAGATAAGTGCTATCAGGATGGTGGTTATCAACTTTGGTTCTTGATCAGATTCTGTGCACTTTCACATTTAAAGGGGGTGTTCGATGCATCATCTGACTCTTTTCTGCACAAAGCGATTACGTGCCGCCTACTTCGGTCAGAGGAAAAGTTTATTATACTGGAGAGGTATGAATAAGAGGTAGGAAACTGTTAATCGTGTGAGTTAATCTATTTATTTTCCCACACAGTGACTCGCCATGCAGCTGTTTGTTTCTCACTTACAGCTGCACAATAGAGCTCTGAAACTTTAAACTTCACACATTGAAGCATCAACACGTCTGACTCTGCCAAATCAAAGAGAAATGGATCTTAGCGATTGAATAATCTCTTTGATAAATAGACTAATCTGTGTTTTATTCGCAGCAGTGTGAAACCGACTTGTCAGCGAACCAGAAACAAACATAATAAAAATACATTTAGATTTCATGCACCATCAGCTGAGTGCATCTAAGTTCCCGTGGCAACATGACGCATACAGTTTGCTGCGACTGCACAGTTTTGTGGTTTTGTTGTTATTATTAACGTGCAGCTCAACAGATTTGAAGATGAAACCTCAGCTGAGAATCTGCATCGCTGAGAGAGAAAGGAATTCTTACAACTGATTAAAATCCCAAACTGTGAACAGAACCTCCTCCAGAGCAGGTTAGCTGTGCAGCATCAGTTACCATGGCAATGTGGCGGGTTAAAACAGAGCCGCCTCCAAGGCACGAGTCTGGTTTCATAGTACAGCCCTGTGAGATAATGAACAGCCTTGTAGCTAAAGTCCCCCGCCGTCCTCCACGCCACTCCGTCTCACGGCCTCAGACAGGAAGCTCCTCTCATCCGGAACCCTTTAACAGGAAGCGGCTACGACACGGGAAGTAGCGGCAGCAGCTCTCCTCGCTGCAAGGCTCAGGGCCCTCGAGGGGCGTGGATCGACCGGAGCATTGTATTGTTGTTTCAGGAAGTGCAGAGGAGTAGCTGGCCATTCTGTCTGCTGATCCATTGTTTATCTCCTGCTCGTGGGTAGTTATTCAGGCTGGGTGGCATTGTGTACGAGTCTGGGAAAAGCTGGCATTACTGTGTTTAAGTCCCTGTGTCATGCCCATGAGTCAGCCGTCTCATAAAAAAACACACACATATCAGTGCACTTTTATTACCTACAGCTCACTGTATTTAAAGGTTTAATGTGTTCATACCAATTCGCCACATCATGCTGTGTGTATATAAACCCACGCTGTGTATACTGTACTGGATGTATTGCTTATATGTGTTGGATATTCTTAAATCTAGCATAGTTGCATGCACTTGTTTATACTGTTAAGGCCAATTCATGCTTTCCATAAAGGCACCTGTGATTTAAATATCCACCTAAATCAACTGCATGTTTGCAAAGAAACAAATGGTGCTCAAAACAAATGCATGCTATGAGGAGATGCTCCATCATCCACACCTTTTATAATCATTAATCATTAATAGTACAAGATCCATCACGTAAACATTTCCCATTGTTTATCTACGTGAGGCTCCCTGCAGTGCATTCTGGTAGCGTTGTGTTGCATTTCCAGAGACAGGGCTTCGTATTCGCTGCATAAAGCTGCATAAAGTTGAGGTCGCTGCTACTTTATGCAAATAAGGAGCATGCAGCATGGTCCGACGCCTCATGAAGCACTCTAAAAACTTTTAAACTAACTGTTATCCATCTGAAACGGGGACAGATTTAGAAACCGCAACTGCAACGTGTTTTCAGAATAAAAGGGAAAGCTTACAACCAAGCCTCCATTTGGTTTGATATCCAGAAGCAGAAAGTCTTCGAGTGAAATGGCATCCAATCGGACTGTCATAGGGAGGTGAGTCCCGTGTTAAAGAGCAGCTGTCAAACGCCGAGTCGTCCCCCCATCAGGCGTCTAATTTTGGGTAGCAGTCCGATCCTTCACCTGTTTAAAGGCCCCCGTTGACACGAATCATAGCAGAGTTGTAATTGAAGTAGTCGGACTTCAGAGAAGCTCTGACTTGTTAATTCTTTCCTTCAAAGGAGCCCAAACACAGCGAGAAGTTCGAAATTCTCCAGATATCCTGTGTTAAGTCCGCCTCGGGATTTCATTCACGTCCCAGTCTCTAAGTATAGCAGCTGCTATATCCTGTAAAAACTGCTTTGTGTGTTTTAGTGTGATCAATATGAGGAGAAATGCAGCGGTTTGCACATCTGCTGTAGCATCAGCAGAACCACGGCTACTTTTAAAGTCTGCATCAGTCTGCACGGATGTGGATTCATTCTGCCCTAAAGTGACTCCACTTAGACAGTTTACATTTCGCTGCTTCTTTTGCACTCCAGGTTAGATGCTAAACTGCATTTTGTTGCCTTCGTACTTCTACTGCGAGGACAGTAAAGTTCAGTCTAGTCTAATAGATGTCCTTCGGCCTTCCTGTCATGAGGCTCTTCAGAACCTTATAGAAAACCAGAATTCTCCTTACAGACCATATACAGCTCATGTGTATGCAGCTCCCACTTCAGGGTCTATTCGTGGTGCTCTGACCTCACCACAAGCTGGGGTTTGATGTGGTGCCCCTCTAGACATGGGTGGAGCTGTTTGAAATGCTTCCAATCTGGTAAAACCCCAGACCACAAGAAGGGCAAAGCTGGTACATGAAAACTAACGACTGAACCTCTTTACCTCTGACATGTGTCTTGTCCTTCTGTCAGCCTCACGTGAGCCTCTAACATGCAGGAGACAGTGTCCGAATTGTCTCATTGTGTAGCTTTAGCATCAGTAGGTTCTGCAGAATTGCAAATTCACCTACTTTAGAAATGTATTTAATACAAATGTCTTTTAAAACAGCAAAGTTTACCACCAAAAGTGATGCATCCTGCAGAGTTACACACAGTCTTGCATCTAGAAAAGGTATTTTAAATAAAAAATAACTGATGCTATTAGTCCAGTAAGCCTCCCTGCAGAAGTTTATATTCCAGATCAGTTTTCTTTGTCAGTGAAAATGTTAAAAATTTCATTAAAATGTTCATCTGACCTCTTTGGTGCAGTGACTGGGTCCATATGGCCAGTTTGAGCTGCAGCACTGAGTTATCTTATGTGTCACCACACATGATGTATAGTCAATATGTTGTAATTCCTGTGACGTTCAGACTAAACACTCTAAAGATCAAAACTGCTCAAAGTCTTGCATTTGATAAAAAAAAGTGTGTCACGGTTTCCTCCTGTTGGGTTGTGATCAGCGCTGCACAGAATGACTCCTCATAAACTTTTTTTATGTTTTGTTCCGGTTCCTGTTTTCAGATTGTCTTTGCTTCTGTGTGTGTTTCAGTATTTTTAGACGCCCCACCTAAAATATAGATCGCCGTGCGGTTCATTATGAAACTGAAGTTGGGCACAGATGCTCTGCCGTCTGTGGGCGTCCGTCATGTGCTGCTGTGGAAATGAGGAGTTAGCATTAGCGTGTTTGCATCATTCATCTCTTGTACGTTTGGATCAAGCTTTAATGTAGTTGGATCGTTGTCCGATCTGCTCCACAAGCTTTGCTAATAATAGCGATAATCTATTCTAATCAACAGCTGCATACGGAATCAATTATTGTTTTTTTTTTCTCTCTCTCCCTCCCAACCACCGCTTTAGTTTCTCCATGTTGTCGTCCAACACAACTTAGTTTCCACAGCAGTTGATTTACTTCACTGTAGCTTTGTTATGTCACTTTTAGGCCTGTTTTCAATGTTCAAATCCGTAAATCTTCAACAGTTTTCGTCGTCATCAATCAACCTGTTGGTTATAATGTAAAGAAAAATTAATGTCACATTTTCTGGGACCAAAATGAATCTATTATGCTTGTTTAACCCACATTTGTGACAAATATTTAGCGTGTTTGCTCCGTATATCGCTTCATAATTGATTCATCTTTTAATTACTTCATGGAGATCAGCTGCAGCGTGAGTCACTGCGTTCAAGGCAAAAAAAAAAAACAACATAAAGACTTCAGAAATGTTTATTAGTCTTCTGACCCTTCGCGCAGTGAATTCATGAAGAGAGCTCAGTGAAGCCGAAGCCCGCTGGAACGTTTGCGTTATTGAATCGAAGCCGCAGCCCCTCTGAGCGCCGTTATTGTACTTCAAAAGAATCACTTCTTTGTTAACAATTCAGATGAGCTGAGCTCCAGGGGTTTAAGTGCAGTTGATGGGATATACTGGCGGCTTGAAGCGGAGCCAAGCATAGAGGAGGAACTGTGCAGCGACGTGGTTGCATTCAGCCGCTGCCAGCAACATGTGATCTCACCAAAGCATTTTTCTTTCTTTTTTTTTTTTTCAACATTCAGAACAACAAACAGTGATTATTTTGTCACCGAGTACCATTGGTGTTTTTGCTGCAGCTTCCAGTGATTACATACTTCGCTACACTGCTGCTTTCCGATTTAACCTGTAATTGATGAGTATGTGAGCTTCAGCTAACCGCGTCCACCTGGACGTCGGGTTCACTTTTGCATGACCGACCGCCGTTGTCCGCTGTGAATGTGGGAACCGTCGTTGTGGCGGTTGGATTATTTAGAGTCCCTTTGTGGGTGTATCCGTGCTGCAGCGAGGTGTCAGTGTCAGGGCCTTGGCAGCGTCTGTGGAAACATTTAACTGAAGCCCTTTTGAAAAGCAAGACTTTAGAGGATGCAGCAATGCTCCTATTATACCAGTACGATCCCAGTACAGGCGAGTTCTCACCGATCACTGTTTTGTTGTAGAAGTTATGCACAAACATGACAACTCTGATCACAACTGTTTCAGAGGACATCAAACTGAAATAATTGTTTCTGTGTACACAACATCAAGCTGTTTCCTTTCACTGATTTTGTCTTTTAGTTCTTTGTTCATGTTTGTGCAAGTTCGTACGAGAGCTAATATCGACGGCGTTTTTTGAAATTATGTAATTTATACTTTCCCATGTCTGCTTGTTGAGACACACAGCTCGTAAACGGCGCTGTTGTGGAGACACTCCCCTTGTTTGGATTGTAAGGAGAAGTGTGCACTTGAGGAGCTGAATGGGGATGTGAGACTTACTGGTACTGGTGGGTCTGACGCTGTTGAAGTGGCGGCGCTGTCATGAGATGGAGACCGGCTGTGAATACCTGCGACATATCTACAAGCTACAAACCCACCCCCAAACCTCTATCTGCCTCCCTCTTTCTTCTTTCCTTCCTTGAGTGCAAACCCGTATTTCGTAAGAATGCAGATTAGACCACGTCGTTCCGTGGACATGGTTTGGCAAGCCGTCGCTCTGCTTCCTCATACCTGCTGTGCTGAGCCTCCCAGCCAATCGGATTGTCTGCTGATGGGCATGTTTGAATACGAATAACGCTGCGACATGTTTAGAATTCCCTCCATGGTGCAGCGGCCTGGGCTCTGCAGAGATTTCCCAGGGTTTTGTCCTCTTGGCTGCAAGGATTGTGGAGGGGGGGCTGATCAGAATGGCAGCATTGAGCAGGGAGACCCTCAGACATCGAGCAGAAGCAGGAGAATTGTACAGTGTAAGGAGGCGAAACACCTGAATGAATGAAAAAAGGCAACAAGACGCATCTTTACCAAACACACAGTCATAATTTTAGAGTTGTATGTACGAGACAAAGCCTGGTGAGTGGGTGGGTTGGATCCTTGTCTGAGCAAGTCCTGGAGATAATTCTGGTCACAGTCAAATGAGCTGCATCTCTTTCGTCATCCATCAACAACTCTTTCCTCATACTTCCCAACAACAGTTTTTAAAGCCGGTGTGATGCTATTAGTGCGTCGAGAAAAAAAATGAAGACCAGTGCAGAATTATTTTGGGGCAAAAAAATGGGAAGTGCACGAAAACGGAAGAGCTTAAGACAAAATGGGTGCACTGCTTGAGCTGCAGAGAAGAAAATAGGTCAACGGTTCATCCCGAAGAATCTCAATCAGACCCTGTAGGTGTGTGTGTGTGTGTGTGTGTGTGTCCCCTTACTCTAATCAGCCCCAACACCACTGTATCGAATTCACCCTGCAACTGCTTTGGAAAATACAATGTGGCTCCTATTTAACATGCACTGAGTCAACTTCCCCTGCGGTGGCCTTTTGTTGAGTGTGTGTGTGTGTGTGCGTCTGTAACCATGTGAACATGCGCATCGCGAAGGGGGAAGAAGAAGAAGAAGAAGAAGAAGAAAAAAAAGAGTGTTATTCTGTTACCGTATCGATGCAATAAACAGGGCCCCTCAGTGAGGCCGGGCGGCTGCCGATGTGCGCCTCTGGCCGGGGGTGGAATTAGCCCCGAGGCGTGGAGGAAGAAACTGAGGTCCCCAGTGTTTGTGTTTCTGGTCTGACGCCGGCGTGCACAAGGGTCGCCCCGGCCTCATTTATCATCGCTGACCTGCGCTCGCTCTCTGCACACACACACACACGGATGCACGGCGAGTTAGCAAGAGAATGAGGGAGATGCGTTAAAGCAGCAAAGAAAAGAAAAAGATGGATGTGAGGAGAGCGAGGGGAGACAACGAGTTGCAGATGCTGACCCCCTCCCTCAACACTCAAACACTCCCCCCTCCTCCTGCCGCCTCAGCTGCTTTGTAAAAACAAGATTTAACCCCCCGGACGGTGCGGCTTCTTTGTTGTCATGGAGATTAGTTGTTGTTGTTGTTGTCGGCTTCAGTAAGGACACCTATTGAGGTGCTTACTTGAAAGCGAACTCCACTTCAGATGCTGTTGTTGCTCTCAGAAGCATCTCCATATATGGCTTGAAAGTCAACAGCGCTCACGGTGGAGTTTCAAAACATCCACCAAGAGCAGGAGTGGACTACAAAGTGAAATTAATGAGCCAGCGAGAGGGTTCAGTGTCACAAAGGCGCCTCCCTGTTATTAACCTGGTCCACGGTAACTGATGCTGCACAGCTAGCCTGCTCCAGGAGGAGGTTCTGCTCAGAGTTTGGGATTTAAATCGGCTGTAAGAAGCCTTCCACCTGCTCTTTGCTTGACCACATTCTCTGTGATTCTTTTTTATCTGCAAACCTGTTGAGCTGCTCGTTCGTATTCCCGCTGAGCAAAGCCGTGCATTTACTGCAAGCAAACGTCATGAATCATGTTGTCGCTGCATGCGTTCAGTTGGTGATGCAGAAAGTGCATCAATACGATTGTTCCTGAGTTCTGCAGCTAACAGAACACATTATGAAAGGCTCAGTCTGTTGGTGTTTATCACAAAGAATGTTCGGTCATTAATTGATTCGGCTTAAAACTAAAATGATTTCCACGCCTCCTTCATGATGGGACAGTGTCAGACCTAAGTGCACTTCTTGACGTTTAGATAATTAAAGTTTCTGAGCTCTAATGTGCAGCTGTCAGGTTAGAAATAGGCAGCTGCATGGAGAGTCACTAAGTGGGTAAAATACATAAATCAACAGTTAACAGTTTACCACCGACATTCCTCCGTCGCATCATTTGCAGTAACAGCCCTTTATAGCATATTATTTTGCATTCTTTATAGCGCTCCATTATAACAAGTGTGGACTGAAATAGGCTGCATGCTACTCATCTATTTTGTGCAGAAGAAGAGCCAAATGACGCATCAAACGTCCTATTTTCTGTGAGCCTGAAGGAAACCTGGTTAACAAAGAGAGTTGATGTTGTTGTGATGTGCATTTTCTCGACTGGGGTTTAGTTTAGCCAGCTAGCACAAAAAAAAAAAGCAGTCTGGACATGTCAAACTGGCTTCATGCTACACTCCTCAGGAGGTTTAAACATTCTGGGGTCGCCGGTGGGTCTAGTGGGTTATTTATTCAGACTGTCAAGACTTAAAATCAACTCCTGTACACAACGCTCTCGTCCAAAACGGCTTTTATTCTGTTTTTCTCTTCGGTCTTTGTATCTTAAGAAAATTGCACTGCTGAGTTATTTGACAGCCAGATTAAGATAAACCGAGAGCAAAAACAGCTGCGGTGATGTTGCGTTCGTCTCCAGAAGATGTTGCTGGATTAGATCATGCACTTCATCCTCTCACATGTGTGTTTCTGTCTCCTCTCGTCTCTTTCAGGCCTTCGGAAACGCCAAGACGGCCCACAACAACAACTCCAGCCGCTTTGGTAAATTCATCCAGGTTAATTACCTGGAGAGCGGCGTGGTCAGAGGGTAAGTAGATAACGCTTGTTTGTGCTGTGTCTTGTCATCGGGATCTTCTGCCTCTCCGCAGCCCAGCATCTTCCTCTTTGCTCCTTTTATGGCTGGTCATGTGGTTCCTCCTCTCTGCGTTGTGTATGCGGACTGAAACTTTCAACCACCGTCCTTCCTTTTTCTCAGCAGTCGGCCTCTGGTTAGGAGCTGCATCAAAGTCTGGTCAGCTGTGTCACTTCCTCACTTCCCCATCAGGAGAGGAACAGCTGCTCAACACGACCTCCTAAATAAGATGCGTTGTGCTTAAATGGAGTCAAAAAAACCGAAGGCCTGCAGAGAACACCGAGTACAAGGAGCAGACCAGGAACTAACAGGGCCATATTTCTAACACTGGTGCATACGCAAAATTCTTCTGGCCTTAAAATAAATTGTGATTTGAAACATGTAAATGCCTGTGGTGACAGCTGCTCGGCTCCACAGCGAGTGGGGTTCCCCAGAATGATTATCTCCTGACGGCACCACGTCCCCGCGTGCTCTGGTGAACTTCTTACCCCGAGAAGGAAGCTTGACTCAGTCTGAAGAGCTTTTCTGTAAAACATCGTGACTGCAGTATTACCAAGTGGAACCTATAGTTTAGAAAAGATGGTCCTTCAGAGAAGACTTTCTCTACATTACAGTACCGGTATTGGTCCAAACACATCAGCGCTGCCGTCTGCCAGAATCACCTTTCTTCTTCATTCTGCTCTACGATTTCACATCTATTAGGCTGCAAACAATAATAACACTTCACTGCACCCCGGATCGAGAACACTCACCAAAAATGATGTGATACCTGTTTTTATTTCTCCCACAAGATGTTTGCTGCTTCCAGCTGTTTGTAGGAGTTTTTAGTCTGAGTTTATTAAACAATAAACAGCAGCAGGATCCAACAACAGTGCTGGTGCTTTAATTAAATACTTAATAACTGTAGAAGACATGGAGACAGGATGGATCAGGATCTAACAGAAGTTCACAGTGTTTAGTTCTGTGCACAGTTTAATCAGTAACACATTAGTTGCACGGCGTTCGTCCTCCATCACAGATGTCGGGTTGTTTTTATTTGACTGTTTTTTAGAGTAATAGTTGGATTATCATCACACATGAACAAAATTAACAAATAGTGATTTGGAAAGTTTGATAAGACACCGTTAGTCTTTGGTTTATTAGTGAATTATTACGTATTTTACATCATTTGGTATGCTGTTGTACCGTTTCTCTCTCCGGTGAAGCTGTGAGGAACTTCAGTCTAAAGTCACTTCAGCCTGAATGACAGAACGCCGTCGCTTTGACAGATTAGTAAAGCAGCAACGTTACATATCCAGTGTCTAAAAAAAGGGCTTTTGACAAGAAAATGTCAGATCTGCTCAAAAGAAAAGCGCCTCGCGTAGCTGCTGCTGCTGGTGTAGCTTTCTGCTCCTTACCAGTAAAAGACTCGGAGGGCCATCGCAGCTCAGCTCTGCACACTTAACAAAGGCTGCCTGTCTATCTCTCCATCTCCAGTGGCAGCCATTCAGACAGTCAATAGAGGAGATTAACAAAGAGGAGGCTGCTGTTCCGAACTGACAGACGGGATGTTTTCGTGCTCTTTCTCCCTCTCTGGTTCCTCTGTGAGGGATAATCCTTCCTGGCTGGGATCTGAGGGAGACGGAGCACAGCCCTGAAAGGAAAAACACACTTTAGACGAGGTGTGAAAAGGAGACGGTTCGCGAGTGAATGACGTCTGAGCGCGAACGTGTATGTTCACGGTGAACGGTGACAGATATACGGCCTGTACAGCTTATTATTAGACCACCTGCTGTTTTCTTTACACGCCGCAGGTCTTCAGCGTTGATATTTTCGTGGTTAAACAATCGCGGCGTCTCAAAAAGTGCAATGCATTATGTTTTAAAATGATGTATTGAAACTGGAGAGATGAAAGCAGTTTTGAGTGAACGCAATAAGCTGTATATGTGAAGTAAACAGATAGTCCAAGCTAAGCTATCACTCAACAACGCCTCAAAGAAGAGAACTACGAGAAGACAGCCATCTTTAACGATACAGCGGGAGAGCAATGGCATCTGCAAAACAGCGTCCGTTACAACCAAAAAAAAGTTAATCTCCACCAAGAACCACAAAGAAAGAGGCAGAAAACAGCAGCCACGGAGGTCTAATAATTATTTCCAAACCTGTTATTTGCTGGAAAGAAGCTCCAGTCAGCAGCAGGGCGAGGCGATACTCTGAAAATTAAATAATGATAAAATGTGTTGATAATTAGTTGTAATTTTAGCAACAGAAAAATAGGGTTTAATAAAGCGTGACAGAAAAACCAGTTCACACGCATGACTAATAATAAACAGGCTAAAGATAAAGGCATGATCTCACTCTAATGGCTTTAAATAAAGGAAGTAAAGTCGACTTCGAGGTAAACTGACCTCAACAAGGTCTTCAGTACGATGCAACAGATAAACCTTGAAAGAAACTGCTGAACCTGGCAAACAAAACACTCCAATATGTAAGAGTCTCTTTTTTTCACAAGTCTGGTGCATAAATGGCAACCAGGTAACGCCACCGTCTGACTTTATAGCTCAGATGCCCCTGAACATGTTTATGAGAGCTATTTTCAGGTGGCAGCAGTCAACAGTTCCTGGACTTGGATTTTTCTGGACCTCCACATGTCCAAAAACATCTGAAACTCTTGCCACATTCACGTGAGTTTAGGTGACTTCCACGGCTGGTTATTCTGTTTATTCTCAGAGGTTTCAGACGCCTTTGACACGATTGACGCCTGCCAGAGGTGCCTATAGAGAGATGTTTGTCACACAGACGTCACCGTGTGAAATCAGAAGTCCTGTCAGTTCCTCAGGATGTGACACAAAGCTGGACCAGAATAACATTGAATACTTCATACATGCACCTGCATCTGTTTTGGGTAAAATAATGTTTTGTGGGTGTGTCTGTACACCGTAATGTCACAGAGGATGCACTAAAACCACCTGCCTCCTTACTGCCAAAACAGTCTGGAGGTGTCCTGTGGTATCAGAAGCCAAGACATTAGCAGCACATTGTTTTTTTTAGAACATCCTACAGATATTCAACTGGATTGAGATTTGAATTTTGAGGCCGAGTGAAACCATTCCTGTCAGGGAGCTTTACCTAGCTGCAGAGGCCACTTCTGTCAAACGGTGTACAGCGGCATGTAGGTTGGTGGAACATCCAAGGTCATCAAACTTCCTCTGCTTGCTCACTTCTGTCCCATTCTGCTGTCACCTCTCCCCCAAATAAATGACGCATCCAGCCGTCCACGTAATGAAACACAAAGTGTGATTCATCGGACCAAACCACCTTCCTCTATCGCTCCGTTGGTGTTGGTGGACATGAGTTACCGTGATCATCTGCAGCTGCTCAGCTCCATTCTGACACCTTTCTATCCACATTTTGTGCAACTCCTCTGTGGGATCAGACAACAGCTTTCACTCCCTACATGCATCCATGAGACCCAATGTCCAGTTAACTGGTGGACCACTTTTTGTAGGCTCTAACCACTGTATGCTAAAAACACCCTGCAAGACCGGCTGTTCTGGAGATGTTCTGACCTAAACATCACCATGTGGTCCATGGCAGATTCTCCCAGATCCATCATCTTCAAGAAGTGACTGTTCACTTGCTGCCTGATGTATTCCGCCCACCAGCAGGTGCCGCAGTAATCAGACAATCAGATAATCGACATTATCACTGCGCCTATGAGTGGTTTTAATGTTGTGGCTGTCTAGTGTAAACGAGCAGATCTGAACAATAGATGTATGAACTCCGTCGTTAATCTGTCTTGGTTGAGGCTGCACTTTCAGCAGATGGACACCACTGGGTTTCTCACAGCGCCGCTCTATTCTTAGCGTGTCATGAGGACTGGCGTCAGTGTTGTTTTTGCTTGGCTATAGAAAAAACAAGTCTGACTTATAAAATCTGATTTAGACAACTTTATGGCCTTGGCCCAGACGTAGCGGGTAAATGCCACCGCTTTTAAAACTGCATATCGCACGGCTGCAGTGGAAAGCGTACCTCTACTGTTTTTCCAGAATCCCCTGCAGCAGCAGCAGCAGCAGCAGCAGCCTTCCAGCCTCCTGCGTCTCCTACACAATAAAATAATGAATTCCAGAGGTGCCTTCGGTAGCTGCACGCTGCTATGTGTGTGATGTACATCCGACCGTATCTGGACGCTTTGTTGACTCTTTGATTGTTCCAACCATCTGTCCTCACTTCCCCTCGCGCTCCTCCTCCTCCCCTCCTCCTTTACCACCAGCCCACTTTCACATATGACCTGAAAACACACTCGCACACTGAGCCGACTGACCTTTAGAGTCAAGTGATTCATCCTCATTGTTTTTCCTGTTTCTTTGCTCACCCCACCTCTCCTCCTCCTCCTCCTCCTCACCGTGATCGTCTCTGTCTTTTCAGGGCCGTGGTGGAGAAGTACCTCCTGGAGAAGTCTCGACTGGTCTCCAGAGAGAAGAACGAGAGGTGAGGAGGGGCGGAGGAGGTCTCGACCCCTCACCCCCGCTGACCCACGGGGGGCCTTCTGTATAAACACTGGAGCCTCTGATGGTTCGGATATGAAGTTCAGCTGTCAGATAAAAATAAAATATGGTCATGCCACCTCAGTTCACCAAATTTGGGCGGAAAAAAAAAGTTCATGCCGGACCATCTCATATTTGTCAGAGGTTTTTCTGTACACACGTATGTTATTAAGTTTAACATTATGTATTATTGCAACCTTCACACCACAATATTTCCATGTGACGGACTCCTAACTAGGTTATAATCAATTTTTTTTTTTTTAAGTAAAAATGTGCATATGTCTGACGTATGCTCCTGATTGTTTATTGTACCACTTTTCATAAAAGTATTTGGAATACTATGAGTTGGAAAACCATGAAAATATTTTGTAAACGCTTTTGGATTTGTTTCACCATCATACCTGCTTGTTCAAATATTGGCTATAAGTACAAAAAAAAGTAATATTTTCTCATAAAGTATGTGTCTGATTGCCATCATGCTCTACCTTTTTTAGAGGTCTTATTGGTGCCAATCACGTGAAACATAGCCAGCATCTTAGGGTGAAAAATACAGATTTTATGGTTGGTGGAAAAGCTTTTTTTTGCATTGGAGACCACATGTGCATTTCAACGGGCCTTCAAAATTTCAGGACTCTAGCTACACTATTTCTTAATTTATGGCACTTTAAACATTGAGAAAACAGCGCAAAAATGATTTCCAACGATTTTTAACTCAAAAACTAATGTTTCCACCTATCATCCCAGCTTTTACACAACTCAACCAATACTCACCTCTTTTATTCAAATTAAAGATGGCGTTTGGTGGTGAATTGAGGTGGAATGACCCAATAACATAATAAAAAATAAAACGAGGAAGACATAATAAATAAATACAGTACAATGAGACGTATCAGTCGACGGCCACTCATGTTTCCCCCTGATGCTTCCACTGGTTCTGCCAAGTCTATCCTCTTTAGATAAGCCATGAAGGAGCCCCAGATGTTTTAGAAGAGTGATCGTTTTCCCTTTATGGCATGTGTATGTTCTCCTCATGGCAAAGTCGTGGATGACTCTAAATCCGTCTCCTTACACTTGGCCTGGAAGCCTTTTTCCACGACAGAGTTATGACTTTTTCAGCCAGTAGCGAGCTTATATCTAGAAAGATTTGTTGTCTCCTTCTAAAGTTTAATTTAGTTGGGTATGTGGCCAGTAGGAAAAGCTTTGAGTGCAGTCTATTATTGTATGATGTCTTCTTCTAGGTTCTGTTTCCAAGCCTCTAGCCTCTTTACAGATGACTCCAGAGATTACTAATGATAACATGTACACCCCTCAGGCTCAGCAGGTTGACCTGTGAACCACCTACATGCTTATTTATAGGGCAGTGAGAACCTTAATATATATTGTTTTCACGATATCCAAAGTGAACTTTTACCCGCTGAATTCATGACAACACTCTGAATGAAGCCGGATTAGATCATAATCAAACCAACGTTTGCACAACAACCGGGTCGTCTTTGCGCTACTTTCACGTTAAACGCCGTCTGTTGTTCTCGTTGCTACAGAGAGAAAGTCATCTCTTTGTCACTCCTGAAGACGACGCCAGTCTTTCGTAGCGTCATGCAACCCGGCGTTACTCACAGCGACGCTCACTTCCGACGAGACTCTGTCGCTGCTTGTGTGACTAATATGAAAACAAATATTTGGTAATCGAGAAACACGGCGTGTAAAAGGGAGTGACCGAACCCTCCGCCGTGACGTCATCTGCCGCGTATTACATAATAATCGTTTAGACCTGCACTGCTTTACGTTAATCTGTCGGCTTCTGGTCTGTAAAACCGTGGACGTAGTAACTGCACCCATTCATATAAATGGAAAGGCACACTCAAGCAGCGGCACTTTGAGTCGGGGACATTTTCCACTGAATTGTCCATTAAAATTAAACTTTACAGCAACAAAGAGGATCTAAAGTTTAGTTTGTTGTTTCCAGCTGCTTGTAGGAGTTTTCCCTCTGAGTTTATTTAACACAATAGCATTAAACAGCAGCCGGATTCATATAAAAGAGAGCTGCAGTAGCTTATATTATTCATTCTGATTCTTATAATTAAGAATGAATTACTCCAGGGTTTGTTTTCCGCTAGACGTAAAGAGGAGCTGAAGCTCAGTTTGTTGCTGTTTGTAGGAGTTTTTTCCCCTGAGTTTATTAAACACCTGCAACACCAGACAGCAGCAGGATCCACATGAGTTTCTCATATTTTCACACATTTACACACAATAGCTGTAGCTTCATTAACTACGTGTAATAAATAATGATCTCTGACGTGGAGACGGGTCAGGATCTAACAGAGTCATCAGTAAATCATTAGTTGCATCGCATTCTCCCTCAAGTTGGTCGGCATAAGTAGCAGTTAGATTATCTTTACACGTGGACAGAATTTTCAGTGATTAGAGGACTTATAAACAAACTATTTATTCATTTTTTAAAACGTCCATGTGTCCATTTGTTTTTGCAGGGACGGCACACAATAAACAGTAAGAGTTAGCTAGCAGCTAATTTATATCTGATGTGGGCAGGAACACACACAAAATAAACAACAACCACAAACAAACAATAAATATACTAAATACAAAAAGTCCTTCCATGTAAGATAATATATAATATATGAAAGGTGATTAGCTGGTGGGGACAATTGTGTTCTGACTTCTGCCTGAGGCCAGTTTTAAACAAGCCTCCAGAATCAGTTTGATGAGCTGCTGCTAGTTTATTTATCGGGGCATTGTTATGTTTCGTGCATCGTCGGTGGGCTGTTCAATCTCGCGTGATCGTTACTTTCATTGTGGTGGCGTAAAATGAGTGAAACTGTGAGGAGCGTTAACAGAAAAGAACAACAGAATGCTGTCACTGATGAAGCAGCAGTTTCTAAAAATGGTTACACTAGTAATGGATGAGTCAAGTGACAGAATCACCCCCACTTTAAACCTCAATAACAGCAGTCAGTAAACCCCACACTGAAAACAGTTTCCGTCTTGAGTGCAGAAGCAGCAACACCTTAACCGCCTTTGACTCCACGCGTTCCACACAGGTAATACCTTTAAACTGGAGGCTGCAGCCGCTCTGCGTGGGAGGAGCATTACTCAGTTTCCTGTTTAGATTTTCCCAGCCCGTTTTGGAAAATCAACTCACCTTCCACTAACAAGTTTGTCTCCATAGCGTCCGCCTACTGGCAGCCTGTTAATCACCGAGGCTGCCGCTGCTGTTGACAGTACATCTCGTCTGTCTGGTCGGGGAGTGAGTCTCCTGCATGATGCTGTTGTTTCTCAGCGATAAGTGTGGAAACTCATAACTCCCATGCGCTTTTACGACAAAAGCCCTGCCGCCTATCTACCTGCCCACTGATAGCACGAGTGGAAAACTGATACCAGCATCACTCAGCTCCAGACGCTGTCTTCTTTCTATTAGCTTTTTATAATGTGTTGACTCCTGGTTTTTATCGCCACAACTGCCCCCGTGTGCGCTCATAAACACGAAGCTTATACCCGCTGCCAAGTAATGAAACAAACAAGCGAATGATGCCAATAAGAATTCATTAATTCACTCGAGTGTTTGCTCGTGACCGTGGTTTTAATTAGTGCAAATTAAACTTTCTTGCAGTAAAAACGCAGCGTTGAGGTCAACATGAGTGAAGTACGTGTTGTGTTTTGCAGGAACTACCACGTGTTTTACTACCTGCTGCTGGGCGCGTCGGAGGAAGAAAGGAAGGAGTTTAAGTTGCTGCCGCCTGAAGAATACTTCTACCTCAAGCAGGTACAGATCTGCTCCACTGCCCCTCATATCCAGCAGAGTCAGCCCTTATTAAATCAAACAAATCTGAAACAACTGACCTCCTCATAATCAGCTGATTCTTTACGTACAATAACTTTATTATATTTAATGAAGCCATGCAAAATTTCACTTTCATACTATGAATATTTTCAGAGTTACTGGCCTTTCAAGCACATAGAGATGGGCTGAAATGTAGGTTTTTAATTCATCTTCTGGCATTTTTGAGCCTCATAAGTTCATCAGTGCTGCAGATAAACTAAAAACACATTTAAGCTCTGTTGAAAACTGCAACCAAATCAATTTTACATCCTCTCCAGGTGTCAAAATCTCATTTTTGTTCAGCTCCATTTCATGTTTAACCAACTTTGAGCATCAGTATTATGGGATGTATCATAGTTTGAACAGCAAGAGTCGTAGAAACAATCATCGGTACCCTTTATGTGTTTCTGTTTTCTCATAATTCGCCAGTGAAAACTTTAAAAAAAATGCATTCTGGGTAAACTTTCAAGACTCATGTGTGATGCTGGTTGATCAGAACTAGTTCTAGACAAACAAAAGATCTCATTTTTACCTACGTTTGACACCAGGATCATCTTCTAGACACGATTCCTTTCTAATATATATTTTTTTGATGCTCACAAAATTTAAAACCTGACATTCTGTTTACTTGAAGAATTAAAATCACGAGAATTTTCGCACCATGATCGTCCTGCCTCATAGAACAGACAAGTGTTGGACACCAAGATTACACATCATCACTGCTGTTCCCAGTCTGAGGACGCAAACAGAACAAACTGACAGAACCAGAACTGAACACTGTCAGAGGAGAATCACAAACAAGCTCTGAATGCTGCAGAATAAACGTCATTTGTACAAACAGTTCTATAAAGCACATACTTTTGGGGTCAGTAGCTCTAAAAACATTCAGATTTTTCATGGATTTATTATATTTTCTAAAATTATTGTACCAAGAAACTCAGCTGATTCTGGGTTTTTGTGTGGGAGGCACTGATTGGATTTTTCATGGACTAACCAGGAAGTCGTATCTGTTTGATGAAAAAAACCCACTGAATACCTTCCCAGTTGTGTTAATGAATTAATGTGTTGTTGCCTGTGATTTGACCTTATAGATAACACTGTAGTTCACTCCAGAGTCGATCTGGTGTTCACGCAGGCTGCCAAGTTCCTGAATAAGCTGCAGTATACACTCCCAGCTTACTGCACACGTGTGAACTGCATGTTAATGAAGCCGTTTTTGTTCTCTCTCTTCTCTTCTTTCTACGCTCTCCCTTTCATTCGTGCCCTTTCTTCACCTGTTTCGCGGTTTCATTTTCTCATTTTTTATCCGCTTCTGCTAACCGCCTCTCCGTCCTCGCAGCAAAATTTTAAGATAGAAGACGAGGAAGACTTGCGTCATGATTTCGAAAGGCTGCAGCAGGCGATGGAGATGGTTGGCTTCCTTTCCGCCACCAAGAAGCAGTAAGTGAACCAGTGAACATGTTCTGTATGTAACATAAGACAGAGCCTTTCATCCTTTAAGTTATGGAGACACGAGTTATTTTGGTCCGAGCATTGAGTCACGGCACAAGAAAAACACAAATGACAACAAAGACGCTTTTCAGGGCACAATAATATCTGCATCTAATGAGCTAATCTGGCAGTTTATTAGATCCAGCGTGCAGCGCCGGCCCGATACAAAGCCTCTATAAACAGATACTCAGACTGAGGAGCAGCATAGTTCCCGCATGTGTCATATGACTGACTATTGTTCCGGTTGCTTTCAGCTTATTTTTTCATAACTGTCTTGCAGAATCTTTTCCGTGCTCTCTGCCATCTTGTATCTCGGCAACGTGACCTACAGGAGAAAGTCGACGGGCCGAGACGAGGGCCTGGATGTGGGACCGCCGGAAGTCCTGGCCACGCTCTCTGACCTGCTGAAGGTAACTAGTGCGTGTGTCTCCCCGTGTTTGTGATTCGTCCGTCTGCTCGTGTGTGACGTTAACCCGAGAGTGTTCGTCTCAGGTGAAGGAGGAGCTGCTGGTCGAGGCGCTGACGAAGAGGAAAACGGTGACGGTCAACGACAAGCTGATCCTCCCCTACAGCCACTCCGAGGTAAACATCTCTAGTTGGTGCTTTCTGCATCTGCAAAGT
Source organism: Stegastes partitus (assembly GCF_000690725.1). Taxonomy (NCBI): domain Eukaryota; kingdom Metazoa; phylum Chordata; class Actinopteri; family Pomacentridae; genus Stegastes; species Stegastes partitus. The sequence goes on along the minus strand of NW_007578433.1, from coordinate 163,077 downwards.
TGATGTAAATCTCTTCATCCACACAAGTTCATGAGGGTCTGCAGGGACTCCTCTGTGGATGTCTGCGTGCAGTCCAAAATACGCCAAAAGCAAGTGGTGCCTAAAACACGTCATTTGTCTTTCACACATGTTAAATTCATGCATCAGTTCGTGTCAATTCAGACAAAAGTCAGGACATAAGTTGCTGCACATCTCAGATTTTGTTCACGTATTTGTTAACTGGGACCAAAAACTAAGTTCTGTAAAATAATATTGGCAGAATTTTGAGTTTTTATATGTTTTCATTCATATCTTCACTCTCAAAAAACACAAACAAGAAAAACGCTTCAGTCAGAAAGCCATTTGAAGGGTTTAGTATCTCCAGAAGTTTAACTCCCACAGCTGTGACATTTGGTGAGGACACAGACAGAATAGTTTCCAGAAGATCCAAATGATGAAATGGCTCCGGCAGAGAGCAAATTTTTAATTACTGGCGTTTGAAAATGAAAAAAAAAAGTGCAAAATCTTCAAATGAGCGTCCTGTTGTAGCCCCTATAGATCCACATTTCCTACTAAAAATACAGTCTTTGGTCGACATTGCATCCAACTTTTGAGGCCTCGATCATCGGTAAAATTTGATGTGTGGCAGGACAAGGTTCCAGTTTTATTTTAGCCCTTTTTAAAAAAATAGTGATGTGGACTCATTGGTAGCAGCACAAAAACTGGTGTGTGTCAGAGTCTATATATTGTCTTTATATGTGCAAAGTTACAAGCTGAACAGAGAAACTGATGATAATTTCACACACGTCACAATATTTATTGAAACGACAAGCGCTGTAACAACAAGACAAGTGAAACAGGAGGTCACTGCTGGACTAAAGCAACCAAACACTGCTGTCTGAGATGACACCGAATTGAAATAGTCGCTGCACAAAACATGATGATGATCTAACGCTATCAAACTTCTGTATGTCTTTCTGTTTCCTCTTCTTTACTGATAACAAACCTGCTGCTGCTACATTGGATAAATTTACAGTCTGTATCCCCTCCGTTTGTCCCAACAGGCCATCACAGCCAGAGACTCCATGGCCAAATCTCTGTACAGCGCCTTGTTCGACTGGATCGTCCTGCGCATCAATCACGCGCTGCTCAACAAGAAAGACATGGAGGAGTCTGTCCCGGTAAACACTCGCAGAATACCTGAAAAGCTGTAAAAAAAAGTCCTGATGCAAGTGGACGAACTTCACTTTGATGTTTATAATTCAGCTTTACATGTTCCCCGTCTTCCAGTGTTTGTCCATCGGTGTCCTGGACATCTTTGGCTTCGAGGACTTCGAGACCAACAGCTTCGAGCAGTTCTGTATCAACTATGCAAACGAGCAGCTGCAGTATTACTTCAACCACCACATCTTCAACCTGGAGCAGGTGAGAGCGGCTCGCTTGGCTTTCTCTGAAATCTGTCAGCGCGTCGGACTGACTGATGCGCCGCCAGCTGCATTGTTCGGATTCTCTTCTCTGCGTCTGTAATAACGAGCGCTCGAGTGATGACTCATCCAAGTGTTTCCTGGAAGGTGTACAGTGTGGCAGGTTGACAGTTATTATATTACATTTCAGCTCAGTGACTCTCTTAGTTTATTTCTACCATGACAGCTGCACTTCTGAGCTTTAGACTTCAGTCATTTAAACACTCATTAAGTGCATTTAGGTCACTTCATATGTCGCACGATGAAGGATACGTGGAAATCATTTTAGTTTTTCACCAAATCAAAGTGAAATTAATGCTACTGATTGAATATTCTCTGTCATAAATACCAACAGACTGGTCAGTTTTATAGTTTGTGTTCTATTAGCTGCAGTAAAACAACATTAAAGAACATTTATGCGTCTTCTGCATCACCATCCGACTACGTGAAGGTTCCCATGGCAACGCGACGCATGCATTCACTACTGTAACTACGCGGCTTTGTTTTTTGGGATTGCTAACATACAGCTTAACAAGTTTGCAGATAAATCCTCCGCTGAGAATCCGCTTCCTGCAGCCGGTTTAAATCCCAAACTCTTGAGCAGAACCTCCTCCAGAGCAGGTTAGCTGTGCAGCATCAGTTACCATGGCGATGTATCGGGTTAAAAATGAGCCAAAGTCTGATTTTCAGCTCGACATACCTGCTAATTCGTTGATCTCAGCGGTGCAGCCCTCTAATCTCAAAAGGGGGGAAGTTACGTTAGTTTAACTCAACTTTATTTATAAAGCACTTTGACGCAGCAAAAGTCGAACAACAAAGTGCTGAACACAAAATACAAAACGATTAAAAACATCTGAAATGCAAGATGCAATAAAATTCTAATAAAATCATGAAAAGAACAGTAAAAACAGTTGAAACAGGAGTGTCATGCCCGGTGGAAGGGCATTAAAAGTTTATCTTATCTCAACAGTTTTTGGGGACAGTAGGAACACAAATCAAAGCTTTTGTCATTTAGTCAAACACTGTTGCTTCTTTTTGAGTTTCTGGTTCTGTTATAAGGGAGAGACTTTAATAATCCTGAATAAAAATCGGAATTCTGTAACGCCAAAGGTTTGTGTAAAACACGCCCCTCCAACCAAGAAGCCAGTCGCCTGCTTTACAACAGCAGGTTGTATTAATGCAAACATGGTGGCATGAAGCTGTGCACAAGTGTAATAACCGTGTAACTGGTGGAGAAAACCTCTTTTTAAAACCTAACTTTGGGGTGAAATCACCAAGCTTGTACGTGTTTTTTAATGACATTTGGCTGGTGATTGTATACATGTGTGACCAAATAAAATTGAAGTTACAGCTCCTCACATTCATTTAGAAAACGGGGCTTCGTCTTAAAGACACTAAACAGCTGTTACCAAGATCGTAGTGAGGCTCGCCTGTCAGGACTTTGTTGGTTCTAACTGGCTAAATAGTTGAGAGCTGCTTCACCAACATGCTGTTTCCTGCCTCATCCAGGAGGAATACCAAGCCGAGGGAATCACCTGGCACAACATCGACTACACGGACAACGTGGGCTGCATCCACCTCATCAGCAAGAAACCCACGGGGCTGCTCTACCTGCTGGACGAGGAGAGCAAGTAGGAACTGCCGCTTGGCTTTCATTCACGTCGCTGCAGATACAGATGCTGTTCAGGTTGAAGCTGTTCATGTATTCAGATTTTCGTCCGCCTGTCTTTGCTCTGTCCCTCCAGCTTTCCACACGCCACAGATGAGACTTTATTGGCCAAATTCAAGCAGCAGCACCAGGGGAACAAATACTTTATACCCACGCCGGTCATGGAGCCCGCCTTCGTCATCCAGCACTTCGCTGGGAGAGTCAAATATCAAATCAAGGTAGAAAGAGAGAAAACGTACAAGATGAAAACAGCATCTTTAATTAAATGACACCCGAGTGTTCCTGGTGCCCCGCGTAACAGTCTTTACATATTTTTTTCTTTAACAGGATTTCCGGGAGAAGAACACCGACCACATGCGACCCGACATCGTGGCTCTGTTGCGGAGCAGCGACAGAGCTTACGTCCGGCAGCTCATCGGCATGGACCCGGTGGCCATGTTCCGATGGGGAATCCTGCGAGCGACCATCAGGGGCATCGCTGCGTTCAACGAGGCCGGTCGCGCCTGGGCGGCAAAAAAATCAGGTGCACTGTTGGCATCATCGTGTGTGTTCAATGTTTTGTTCAGCATCCTTTTGACGGCTCAGTGACACAGTCTTAGTTGGGATGATGCTTAACCTGAAGCAGTTTCTGAGCTTGTGTCACATTTTTAGTCACCATGGGCTCATTTCTCAGTGCAAAATTAAGTTCTGCACCTCTGGAAAAACAGCATAAACATGGCTAGAATCTTAGTTTAACCTTCTGAACTCCAAGTCGTTTCTGTTATTGTTTGTTTTTGTTGTTTTGTTTGTTTCTTTTTTGTTCCTGTCATGTTTTTACTCACTTTCGGCTCATTTTTCACTGCATTAGTTCTGCATCTCTAGAAAAATAGCATAAACATGGCTAGAATCTTAGTTTAACCTTCTAAACTCCAAGCCGTTTCTGTTGCTGTTTGTTTTTTTGTTCCTGTCATGTTTTTACTCACTGTGGGCTCAGTTTTCACTGCAATATAAAACTCACAACTATGGATAGAAGCAGAGAGAACTCAAAGCATGTCCTCTGTGCAGTGTGACGTAGTTATAATGCTGCAAAAAATCACAAAAAGAAAGAAAAACAGGAGCTCACAGGTGTTACCAAAGCTGTGTCTTCTACCTGCTCTGTGCGAACACAGCCTGCAGGTCAACCGAATCTTTCCCACATGACTGTCGGTCATGGCTGAACCCATCGTAGCTTCCTGGTTGCACCAAGGAGTGCAGAATTATTTATTTTTTTGCAAAATCTGGTTTTTGCAAACTTTATATTTTTGCCATTTTTAAAAATTGCACATGCAGAATAAAGCGATTTGATTAAATATCCAGATTTTAAGCTTAGAATTTTCCAGAAAAAAATAAAAGTACAACATAATAAGTTAAAGGACTGTTCCAATCTGACTGTTTTTTTCAGTTTTTACAGTTTCTTTCTTAATAGATAATATGCCTTTCGAAGCTGATGGTGAGTTTTGAGTTTCAGAGGGTTAATCGGTCAGAATAATTGTAAAGCTGGTATTGATAAACTCAGCGGTGCAGCTCGGTATTATTCCACCGCTGCCTTTGTCTTCTCTCCAGTTGTGCTTCTTACCGCAGCTTCAGAGCGCCGCAGCGTCTCTGCCCTGTAATTATCCTTTCAGGTCAGCACATAGGAATAATAAGGAGGCCACAGACTCGAGGCTCGAGGAGATTTTGACATTTTCTCTGCAGTTCTCAATCCTCCAGACTATTTTGGTTCCCTCTGAAGTAGCCCGCTGACGTAGGAGGTTTTTTTTTATGTGGATTAACAAGATTAGATGAGTTAAAGACAAAAACCCAAAACTACAACTACGACAGTCATGTGGATGTGATCGAGCTTTATTCTACCAGAAAAACAACAACCTAAGATGACTGTTCAAGACGTGTATTAACTGTGCTTTTGTTTTCTGTTTCAGGGGTTGTCCGTCCAGCCTCCAGAACTCCTTTAGGAGAACTTAAGCGGTCCAATGCCCCCATAGAAAGAATGTACAAGTAAGTGATGCGCACGGTTTGATGGGAAACTCGCCTGTGTTGTGTTCAAACTGGTTTTCTAACTATCAGGTCCGTCTCCTGTGGAGGAAATCTGTCTGCTTTAGTGCCTGTGGATGTGGCAGCAGATCCTGTGTACTTTGCGGTTAATAACTGTGTTACTTTTCATTTTCACAACACACAGACTGATTATTTAAAATCGACATAATATTCACCCTTTGTGAAACTGCCACTTTGCCTCCCCTCGCAGACTGCACAGCGACTCTGTCCCTGTTTAAAGTGCTCTTTGTTGGAGGCCAAGTAAATGTTTGACTCTGTGAACTGTGGACCTCTACTTGTGTCCTGTGGTACTGGATGAGATGAGGTGGTTCGTCTTAGTCACTATTGGAACTTAAGTCCGTAAACACAGATAAATGCACCTCGGTTGGCGTCAGATAAATCCTCTTCACCTCATCTCAGCCACCCATGTCCTCTCCTCCTCCTCTTGGTGACCCCAGTGTTTGCGGTTCTCTCCTCTTCCTCTCCCCTCCACAGACGAGCTTCTATGCTCGATTTCTACTTTGATCACTCAGAGGAGCGCCCTCTAGAGGCCTTCGAAGACATCTTTGCTAGCTATGAGAGTAAGAAGTAAGTGAATTTGGCGGCCAGGAGAAAGGAATGAGGGCACGAGGCCAGGCAGGAAGGACGTGTGTGTTGTTTTGGATGATAGATACTGGTTTGGTCCCGTTTCTGACTTTTCTCTCATTGTTAAACTGCAACAGAAAATATTTATAAATACAGCAAGCAAGCAAATGTATTTGTGTCGCGCCTTATCGTACACAGAGGATATGCAAAGTGCTGTACAGGCAAAATACAGCAGAGAAAAATCTAGTTGAATAAAGTGCACACAGATTTTATAGAATAATTAAAACTGAGTTAAATAAAAACATGTAAAAGATCAAATATACAACAAATTTAAAAATAGTAATAATTAAAAGAATAAAAGTACAGGCAGTTTAGACCAGACTTATTAAAATCAAACTAATTCATTAAAAGTCATGGGGAAGAAAAATGTGTTTTGCTTACTTTTAAAAAAATATCTACAGTTCACCGCTAACAGACGAGTTCATGCAGATCTGAGAGACCTTCCTTCATTTATATTCATATCATTAAATCTAGGAATAGTAATGATTATAGTAGTTTTATAGTTTAACTGACGGCGGCTAGCATGCATGTCAGAAAATGTATTGCACATTAGCTGTAGTACCTGGTTGTGCCACCAGGTGGAGTCTCCGACTCAAAAAGCTCACTTATAGGGGATCCAGTCAATCTGTGGATTTTATGGGTTTTCATGCTTAGTAGAGTCAAAACTTCAACTTTAAATTTGTCAGGTTAGTCTGCGCAATTACAAACGTTGTAGCGTCTCAGCCTGAGTATTTATATTAATTAGGTTAATTTATGATACTGTAAGATCTTAGCTACAGCATTGCATCAGTTAGGTTCATCTCCACGATTGACAACATTGCATTATAGTCAGATAAAATTCTGTTTTAGATCCTAAGCATGTAAAATATGCTGGTAAAACTGCACCAATATAACACTATTGGGTCTTAACCCCAGTATCTAAACCTGAGCAGCAGCAGAGTGCATTGTGGGGGTTTAGCCAGTGACAAGCTCCATGACAAAGACTTCTGTGGTGGTTCATGACCTCCAACCATCGCTCACTTATTCTATATGACTCAGAGTTTACTGGGATGACTTTCCTGCTGCTGAGTGGATCATATACCTGAGCTGTCTGTGGCTAAACATTGTTCAATCAGCGTGTAGGATAATTTGTTAAAGTTAGCATCCTAATGTCAGTCTAGCTTAGTAAATGTTAGCGTTAGCTTCTTTAAATATCAGAGTTGACTGTTAGATGAAGTTCGGTGCAGCAGTAGAGCAGAGCTGCCCTTTACCTTACATTCCCTCTCCTCCCTCACTGTAATCCTCGTCTTTTTCTGTAGCTGCAGTGATCCCTCCGCTTCCTGCCGTTTATTATTCTTGCTATAGAGCACAGGAAAGTGTTTGTGCTGGCCTTCTCTGATTAGCCACCCGGATTACTTTCATCAGCTGTGAAGCCTTGGAAGCAGACACATGTTCGTACTGAGACTCTTGGTCAAATAGACAAAGACAACTGAGAGAGATTTCACAGAATGGAACCAAACCGTGAGGAATATTTTTGGATTGTTGGGCCTCTGAACCTTAACCTTCCACCTCCTGTTTTCAGATCTCATATTACTGGACTGTTTTTTTTTAAAGACCGAGAGCTGAGTTGAACCTCGCAGCACATTTTTATCGTTATTAAATCATCCAGTCCTTTCCTGATCTGCAAACAGTGAGGTGCGGAGGTTAGAGTCACTGTGGCTTATTTGTTGGTGCTGATTCCTTCCCTGCCTGACCTCTGTTTTCATGCTCGGTCGTGGTAAGTATGAAAAAGTACTGCATGGACTAGCTCTGGGACACGGAGACGTCTTCATATTAACCTCACCAGACCCAGTGTCCAGTGTAACACCAGGCCCGATTCAAGGACTTGACTTGGGTCAGTTCACGTCATTTCAGACGGCGGCGTTGTTCCATCGTCTCAGATTTTGTCCAGAGTTTGTTTATTTGTTGTTTTGGGCCCAAAGCTGTTAAATATTTTGGCAGAATTTCAAGTCTTTTGGGAATTTTTTGTAAAACATCTTACCAGGGAAGCCGGTTATTGTATCTCCAGAATCATAAGTCCTGCAGCCATGAAATGTGGTGAAAACACAGACAGAATAGTTTCCAGCAGATCCAAATTAAATCAAGTTTATTGTCATTTTGCTGTACATACACAGTAGTACAGGCAAGATGAGAGAGCGTTTCTTCAGGATCCAATAGCAATTTAAATAAAGAAGTGTTTGCATATCCGGATCAGGAGTTCAGCATCATTCTGACAGCTTGTGGCATGAAGCTGGTGATCAAATGATTGAGGGGCTCCTGCAGAAGCTAAATCTTTCATTACTGGCCTTTTAAAAATGGAAGAAAGTGCAGAAGGTGGTGTTGAGGCCCTAGACAGTTCCTTTAGGTGTAAACATTTAGTCTTTAGTTGACATTGCACCAACGTTGAGGCCTAAAGTTACTGGAATTTGATATCTGGCGAGTTTTTTAGCTGCTTTTACATGCCAAAATGTTAATGGCGAATCATGTGTAGGACCACAGAAATTGGTGTATGTATGGGTGCATTTATTGTCTTCATATATGGAAAATTACAAGTTTTATCCTCGTTGTCTTCATATTCAAACATAACAACATATGAAGCTTATTTTGCATACAAATCCCAATAAATCTCATGTTTATTGAAGAACCTACTGTCTGTTAGGCCCTTAAATGGCTTCCTAGGTAAGGCTTTCCTTTTTGAGGGTGAAATTACATAAATCCAAAGCTCAGAAAACATAAAAGTCTCGAAATTCAGCCAAAATATTTGATGAAACTCAACTTTTGGGCTCCAGCGAACACATTTATAAAGACTGGACAAAATCCGAGGCACCGCAGCGTCGTATTTCCTGAACTGACACAGACTGACCCACATACGAAACCCTCACCAGTAACATCTTCCAGTCACACAGTAACATCCGCAGCATGGAAGCAGTCGGCCAGCCACCCTGAACGTCAGCTCAGCTCTGCATGTTAACCACCACAGTGGCAGCATATGTGTGTGAATACAAACCCCCACTGTACTGTACACGCCCCAGCGTCTCCTCCTCTGTCTCTTTCTCTTATTAAAAAAAAAAAAGGATATGGCAGCATGGTTGGGTGGTCTAGTGTGTCTTGTGGTTTCCGTGAACAACAGGAGAAAATATTTTGTGGGTTGTTCTTCACAGATGAGCAGAGTGTGAAAGTTTATCTTGATATCAGACCCCCAGCGATCCTGCAGTGTGTGTTTTTTTTGTCTTGTGTAACCGCGGTGGTGTGTTTTCTCCTGAGGTGTCCTAACGGTGGTGCCCTGCTTTACGTTTTATTATTTTTTTCCTTCCCTTTATTTGTCGTTTTCTTTCCCTTCCCCCTCTTTTCCTCCTGCTCCCCCTCCTCTCCTTCCCTGTTCACGCCGGTTGCGTGCTTGTGGTGTGATCAGAGAAATGCATGCAGAGATCATCAGCTCCATTAAGAACTTGCAGCTGGATGGCGAGGACCCACGAAAGCTGCTGCAGTCCTGGGGTCGCCTCCGCTTCCCGCGACACGTCCTCCAGTGAGTCTGCAGGCAGACCGGACAGCAGCCCGTCTGCAGATCTGCCCGGTCGAACCGGCTCAGGCTGTAGACGCTGACATTGAAGCTTTCTGTAGATTAACGCACCCGGCCGTGTTCAGCTCATGAGCCACATTAATATAACCAACCATGGATAGTTGCAGCTGTCGCCCCTCTAATAAACAAACACTCCTGCTTCGTCGTCGCACGTTACGCTGCGACTACGCTGTATGTGCACGCTTCGCGGAGCTGCTGCAACGCTACGCTTCTATCAAAAACTGTGAAACTGCAAATATGAACGTCTTCTACTTGGATGTTTTTTGCGTGAGGAGCCTTTTTCCACAGAAATCTGTCCAAGTGTCTATTTTATTGAACTACCTGTATACAGGATATTAAACAGGGTCTCAACATTTATTTTTTCATTATCAGCTGATGATTGTTTGCTAATTTACAGTCTAAAGATGTTAGTTTGACAATGTTACACAACCCAACGACAGAGCAACCCCAAATCTGACAAACGTTCCCACCTGACCTCCTCACAATCATCAGCCAAATGTTTTTATTTACAACCAAATAACTTTGGTATATTTAATGAAGCTACGCAAAACATTACCTTCATACTGTGAATATTTTTAGTTACAGGCCTTGAAGTACATAGCAGTGAAATTTTAATTCACTTCTTTTAGCATTTTTTAGCCTCTTAACTTCACCAGTACAAGAAATGGATGCATTAATTTTTTGTCAGTGCTGAAAAACACATTTGAGCTCTGTTAAAAACTGCACCTACGTTAGAAAATTACTTTAGCGCAGAAGGAATCATGTCTAGAAGATGATCCTGGTTTCAAATGTGGGTAAAAATGAGAGCTTTCGTCACACATGAGCCTTGAAAGTTTACCCAGAATGCACTTTTTAAAGTTTCCTCTGGTGAATTATCAGAAAACAGAAACACATCCAGGGTACCAGCGATTGTTTCTATGACTCCATGTCATAGACGTTAAACTGCTGCAGACTCAAATTTGTTTGTAGAACAAAAAAAGAAAAGCCGGTGTTAATCTTTAGACACCTGAATGGATGTAAAACTGATTTGGTTGCAGTTCTTAACAGAATTGAAATGGTTTTTTTAGCCCTGAAAATCTCGTGTGTCTGTCTGCTGTACTGATGAAGTTATGAAGCTCAGAAATGCTGAAAAGCGTAACTTAAATTTAAAATTTCCCTCCACTCTATGTACCTCAGGGGCCTTTACCTCTGAAAATATTCACAGTATGAATTTAACGTTTCGTGTGGCCTTTATACACCCTGTTGTGTTTTTATATCCTTTAAATTCCGCTGATTTTATGACTTGTCTGTCGTGTTTTACTGCCTCGTGACGCACTTTGGAAGCAGGAATTTGAAAAGTCACTCAGTAAGCCAGTAAAAAAAGACGTATTTTGTGGCACATCTGCTCCGCGAAAGGTCCACATACATCACAACACGCTCAGCGCCGAAGCGTTTCTCGCTCTAGTTCGTAGATACTGACTTGGCTGAAGTGCCGTGAATACTTTAACTGCTGCATGAACATCAACAGAAGACTGCCGGCATGGACGGTCTGTCGTCGTAGCATCTTGTGGAAATGCGTCCCAGCGGCCTTGCAGCATGTCAGAATTTACAGCGGGTTCTGCAGGCCCGACACATGGCTGCAGAGAGAACATGGACATAAATCTAGAGTCTTTTGTGTAGTGATGAAACGAAGAGAGAGCATGTCTGTCTTTGTGTGGTGAGTCTCCCACCTCCTTCCTCTTCATCATCATCCTCCTCCCCTTCGTCACTCGTTCAAGCCTTGCCTCGGCTCCGTCGTTCTTCCGATCCAGGTGCAAGCCTTGATTTCATCACTGACTGACTGCGCATGAAGAAGTCACGTCGTCCGTACTAACCCAGCTTCACAAACTCCACCGGCGACTCGTTTCCATCTTCTGTCGACTCGCACTAAATCCTCTTTTTCTGCCGTTTTCACAGGAAGAACAAGAGCACCAAGCAGAGGCAGGCCATCCCCAAGGTAAAGCCGATTAACAGCCAGAAACTCTGAGGCAGATGAAGAGAAAACAGCTTAATTCATAAACAACTCAGTGTTTTTTTTCCAGTTTGCTGTCATTGCATTAAAGTGATAATAGTTAGATTAATCCAGTTTGTCGTCGCTGTGCAGAGTTTGCTGGATTCTCGTTCTCTAAAGTTCATCGTGGGCCTGACGCTGCACGATCGCACGACCAAGTCTCTGCTCCACCTGCACAAGAAGAAGAAGCCCCCCAGCATCAGCGCCCAGTTCCAGGTATCGTCGGCTGCAGCAGCATTCACATTAAACTCTAACGTTCTCTCGAACCTCCAGCAAACCTCTGTGTCTGTTCTCTCCAGACTTCTCTGACCAAACTTTTAGAGACCCTGAACCGAGCCGAGCCCTTCTTCATTCGTTGTATCCGCTCCAATGCAGAGAAGGTGAGAGTTTTGGTGTGACTTTGCTCTTTAGCATCTTGTAGTTAAATGCTGAAGCTTTCTTTCTGCTTTTATAAAAGGAAATATTTAGTGTAAAGACATTAGTAGGAACATTGAGCCCTGATCAGTGATACAGGTTGGCACGATTTTCATTTTGCTGGTGATGATGGTTGCTTCCTGGTGTGTGACTCTTACAAGTATAACCAAATAAACTTCTTCTGCAACCACGTGCGAGCAGAAGGAGATGAATCTGGACGAGGCCTTGGTGGTTCAGCAGCTGCGATACACAGGAATGCTGGAAACCGTTCGCATCAGGAGGTCGGGCTACGGAGCCAAATACACATTCCAGGTACTCGTTTTTTTGTGAAATCCACCCATCAAAATCTCTAAATACAAACCTGTCATTGCTGCTGTGCTGTAATAAAACGTATAAGCATGACATCCCTGTATGCAGAATATGTTCAGTTAAATGCTGGGTGTCAGGATTCGTCACCAACACTTGATTTATTTTATATTTGCATCACCTTCCTCGTCTTGTTCTCCACAGGAATTCATAGAGCAGTTCAGAGTGTTGCTTCCAAAGAACGCCTCTGCCTCCAAAGAGGACATCTCAGCGCTGCTCGACAGGAAGATGGGCCTCGACCCCACCACGTACCAGATCGGCAAAACTAAGGTACAGCAAGTAATCTTCTAGCAAACGTCCTCTCGTTGCTTTTTAATGCTTTCAGTTCCTCTTACCGACAGCCTGCTTCACTGTGTTTAACGTTGTGTGTGTTCAGGTGTTCTTGAAGGAGCTGGAGCGGCAGCAGCTGCAGGACATGCTGCACAAGGATGTCATGCGGAAGATCATCTTCCTTCAGCGCTGGTTCAGAGCTCGTCTGCAGAGGAAGGAGTTTCTAGACATGCGACAGGCGGCCATCGTGATCCAGGTAAACGAGCACCAACCTGCTTTGGTCACATGTTCTTTTCCCCCCGATTCGTTCTGAGTCATTTCATGTTTAGTAGCTGCTGAAACCGAGTCCAGATCGATACGTCAAATACACGAATGTTCAATCCAATGTTTATTCTTGACAATTTATTTACTCTGCAATGCCTTAAGAAAACAATTGCATTTCCGCATCCAAGCTGTTTCTTAATGCTACGTGTTTAATTCTCTACATGCATGTCAGAGAATATATTGTAGATCAGCTGTAGTACCTGCTTGTTCCACCAGGTGGAGCCTCTCAACATTTAATAGCAACCAGAGGAGGTGATAACTCGGACTAGGGGCAGCTCCTGTTAGCAAACAGAGAGCACTGTTAGGGTTTAGCTAGCAACGGGCACCATAACAAAGACTTCTGTGACGTTTAATGACCACCAACCAAAGCTAATGGGTCTCAATTTATGTCATCAATTAATTGATTACGGATTGATAATGCTTACAAGTTTTGCTTTCCCGTTACGAAACCTGTCCGACAGCAGGCCTAAATAAAGAATTTGGTTTAGATTCATGCAGATACTGATCAGTTAGCAGAAGCCTTGTTCGACCACCATCTCTGTGATCAGATCTGGATAGCCCTACTTTTTAACAATCCTGATTTTCCATTTACTGTTTCCTAGCGTTCGTGGCGAAGGTACTGCCAAGACGAGCAACAGCGACGGGCAGCTACTCTGATCCAGGCTGTCTGGAGAGGACACTGGCAACGATTGGAGTATCGCCGACAGAGACGAGGCGCTACGAAAATACAAGCGCTGGTCAGAGGACACTCAGCACGCAGAAGGTATAAAAAACAGCAAGACTGTTTGACTTTGTGAATGAAAATATATTCCAGTGTAAGTTTCCTGGACCTAAAATATGTCTTGTGCCTTACAGATGTCAGTCCATGCGTGAGGAGAAACGCCAGAAAGAGGAAGAAAAAGAAGCTCAAAAGAGGGCAGAAGAGGAGGAGAGGAGGAGGAGGGAAGAGGAAGAAGAGGAGGCAAGGAGAAAAGCAGCAGAGGAGGAAGAGCGAATAAGAATGGAAGAAGAAGCAAGGAGGAAGGCGGAGGAGGAGGCAAGGAGGAGAGCGGAGGAAGAGGAGGCAGCTAGGAAAGCACAAGAAGCTCAGAAAAAGAAAGAAGAAGAAGAGCAAAGACTGGCAAGAGAGCCTCAGACGAGAGAGGATCCAGATATAGAGCTGGTCACAGAGGAGATGCTGGATAAAAACCTCCCCGTCCAGGAGACGGAGGACGAAGAGGAGGAGGATAAAAGCTCACATCCAGAAGATCAGAGCAACGACGAAGAGCTGGAGAACGGAGAGGTGGATGAGGAGAACTACGGTACCTCGGCTGAGGCTGGACCCCAGCTGGATGACAAAGAGGAGATGGAGAGCGTAACACTAGATTTGAAACCTGATCCAACCTCTGATGGGGTCACGCAGGCCGGCACTACTTCCAGCGCTGAACACAAGAAAGCACAACCTTCAGCCGTCGCCAGAGGAGGGTCGTCCAGGAGCCAGGAGAAGAGAGAGCAGAGGAGACGGAGAGGGCTGGAGCACAACCAGAGGGAGACTGAGCGAGCCGCCTCCTCCACCACCTCCTCCTCAGCCGGCAGCAAAGACCAGACGTCCGCACCGAAGAGCAAAAACCTGGAGAAGGCGAAGCGCTCGGACAGCAAGGAGCTGGACCCGTACACGTTTGTGAACTGGAAAATGAAGGAAGACAAGGGCTCGAAGAAGGACTCGAGAAGTTCTGCTCCCTCTGCCGGTCCCGTCCGTCCGTCCACGTTGTCCCTGCAGCCCGCCGACGCCGCGCCCGAGAGGAACGGCCTCGGCGAAGGTGTCGGAGCCGTGAACCTGCAGCGCAGACACGGAGCAATGAAGGAGAAGCCCGACAAGTGGAGGGGGAGGAGGAGCGACGGGGATCTGTCCGAGGGAACCAGTCCTCCTCGATCTCACAGCAAAGAGGAGAAGACGAGGAAACCACAGCTGTACGTCTGCTGATACCGTCACATTATCAGATAAGATGGAACCGTATGAACCCGGAAGGAAGCTCTTGTGTCAGATGTTCCTCAGGAGAAATGACAGCAGCATGAGAACTTATGCAGTGCCTGTTAGAATAGCAGTAAAAATAAGTATGATCCTGGAGGCAAGATCATTTTAATATGAATGCAATTCTTTACATGAACATCAATAGCATTAAGACAAGCTGCAAAAGGAACATGAAGGGATATAAAAAGACATTTTAAAACAGGAGAAGCAAACAGGAAGTGAAATAAAATAAGATAAAAGTGGGAAAGTGAAAGCTGCAGTGCAGTTTAACGTATTCAAAAGCCTCTGATTTGGTTCAGTGAAAGACAAACAGAAAATGATTCAGTTTTGATGTAGAGGAGCTAAAAGTTGTTTCTGTGGGTTTGTTCAGATTTGGTGCCTAAAAGCTGGAAACTGCATCTTGTTGGTTAAAATAAGTCAGTCAGCGAAAGTATAAGTAAGATAAGATAACGCTCATCATTAAAAATCATTAAATATTGAGGATTTGCTTTCACTTCAAATACATTAAAGCCAGTAACATCAATTCAGTGTATTTATTTGAAAATAAAAGTCTGTCCTGTTTGAGCAGCTAAAAAAATATTATCCTACAAAATAAAAGCACATATATTTGGGATTTTTAATGATGCTACGTTAGAACAAACAAACAAAAAATTCCCCGTCTCTGACTTTATCCTTTAGGACTTTATTTTTTAACAAATATCTATATTTTAGCATCTTTTCACCTGTTCAAATTATTTGTTGTTGTTTTAATGTCAAATAGTAAAAGATAAATTAATAAGAATTTTCTTCTTGTATATATTTTTTTTTAAAATTTATATTATTTTATTTTTCGCAGTATTTGACACTTTTATTTTGCTTATTTCTATCTATTTATATCTATATTAGAATATTTATTGTGTGTTGTATTCTTTATTATTATTATTATTATTATTATTATTATTATTATTATTATTATAGTTTCAGTGTGGAACAGGTGCAAAAATACATCACACACGTTATATGATTGTTTATAATTGCATTTGTGTCCAATCAAGGCCGTG
This sequence comes from Stegastes partitus, assembly GCF_000690725.1. Taxonomy (NCBI): domain Eukaryota; kingdom Metazoa; phylum Chordata; class Actinopteri; family Pomacentridae; genus Stegastes; species Stegastes partitus. The sequence goes on along the minus strand of NW_007578433.1, from coordinate 147,220 downwards.
AATCTTGAATCTAATAATAAATCAAAGATAAATGATAATAATTTACAGCATTTCCTAGTTTGTGCAGGATACCCCCGTCACCTCTCTGTGCTAAAAGCTGCGTTATATTTCATGTATTCATATTTTAAAAATACTGAACGTTTTATTTCATCCACGTTTCTCTGTTCTGTCCGTCTGCAGGAGTGAAACCGCCACCTCTTCGGTCGACAGTTTGTCTCCAGGTTCCGAAGGAGCCGGCGCCATTTGCAGAGAGGTAATTTAAACATTGGTCTATTTTAATTTTTAAAAAAGAGTGATTTCTGATTCTGAACATGATTTCCGATCAGGTCGGTTTGTGTCCTTTGAGCTGCTGATGTTCCTCCACCGTCAGAGTTCACTTATTAAATAGAATATTTTGAGTTTCATGTTTTTAAAGCTGTGATTTTTTTTTACCTGGTTTATCTTGAACACCTCCTTGCTCTCCGTTCTGCAGATACTTTCCCCGTCGGAGAGTCACGGTGACGGCTCGAAGTCAAGCTCCTTCAGGAGGAGACACCAGGAAGGTTCTGGTCACCAAGACTCGGGCCACTCCGTCCCGTCCACACCAGACAAGTACTGCACTGGCCTCATGACTAAACATGTCGATTAAATGTGGGGGAAGCAGAAAGCACTGTGGCGCAATCGTTTGTCTGAAAGGGACGTAACTGAGAAGATTTAGAAGCATAAATACACATCCAGTTGTATAATATAATAATATACGTCAAGACATCACAGTAAAGGAATCATCCTCGGCTTCTTTTTAGTCGTACAATAAAGTCAGATTCATAAAAAAAACTCTTCACCTTGTGTATTTAAACTCTAATCAGCTTCTCGAGTGGGGTTGAATTTACTGTACGTGGACTTCTGTGCACATCAGATGGACGCTGCTAACGGCTAAAGCTCGAATATGGGGCGCTTTTTTTGTGCCTTTCATTATGTCTTATGACTTTTTTTAAGCGTGCTCTATTAGCAAACTTGATTAGATTTGTGCTCTGTGAGGCTGGTCTTCGTTACACAATGACGAGCTGTAACATTAGAATAATTCGACCACACGTTCGACTGAATTAGAACCTGATTCTAAAGAAGATCAGTGATGCAGACAGTCCCGCTCTGCCGGCTGACAGAAGTCGTTCTTTGGGTTTGTTATGTGTTGGAAGCTGTTTCTGTGTTTCTGAGTCGCTGGTAGATGCTCACGATGTGTCTTCTAGCTTACAAGTAGTAGTCATGTTAACGAGGTAGAAAAGCAGACTTCCACCATGAGAGGTCTTTAAAGACGGTCATCATATTTATTTAGCTAAAATCTTTACCTGTTTTACTTGTTGTCAATCCAGTAAATCATAAACACAAAACATAAAGGAAACCTTAATAAGCTTTTAAAGTCCACACTGTAAACCTCCCCGTTTCCAGCATGAACAGCCCAAATCTGGGACGTTTTATTCAAGACTTTGTTGTGTGTCTCTGCCCTACAGGGGAGGTTTCTTCAGCAAGATCTTGAAGAAGCGACCTCACAAAGAGGCTCAGACTCCAGACAACGGAGAGCTGCCGCTGGCTCAGATGCTCAGCGAGAAGTCGGCAGCAGGAGAAGGTAAGTTACACGCAGTCATGAAGTGAAACGAGGCAGGAAAACACAGGTGTGTTATCGTTGTTATCCTCGGGTCTCAACCAATCCCGCTGTTTGCTTTCTGAGAAAACACTGACCCGTGCAGGATCTGCTCGGCGATAGCAGAACATTACTCTGGGTTTTGTCTCGTTCGCTGTACTCGTGCATACATACAGGTTTAGTTTGTGGAAAAGCAGTCTGCGGTCTCGTTTTTCTTTGTGTAGCTAATTGTGTTGTAATCACTTCCAGCCCTGGCGTCCGGACACCCGTCTCGGCCTCTTTCTCAGCCCCAGGGCGATCGAGCTGGAAAAGGTTTAGGCCGGAATCCCACCATTAAGATCAGTCGGGCCACGCGGGTCTCTGAGCAGTGGAACGCCTCGCTGGACCGAGAAATCACCAACGCCAACGAGCTGCGGCACCTCGACGAGTTTCTGGGCAACCAGGTGAGTGAACGCGATGCTGATCTACGGTGAGCTTCAGTAGAACCGGAGTTCTGTTTTAGGCTCCTGAAGATGTTTCACCTCCCAACCAAGAACTGAGAAAGTCCAGCTGCTGTCCACTGAAGCACCGAGGAGAACCATCAGCTGGATGAATCCTCACAGACACACGAGATGCTGACTTGTCGTAGTGAATAATCTAATCCGATTCACACAAAGGGGCGTTTCTACATTTGTTCTGTTCTGTGTTCGCAGGTCAACGATTTCCGCTCCAGAGGAAAGCCGCTGTCGGCCACAGAAGCCATCTTCGTCACAGCCACCATGCAGTTCAGGGAGACCATCAAAGCCATGTATTCTCTCACAGTAAGTCTGCACGGGAATGATTAATGGTTCATTAATTAATTTCCACTAGTAATTTAACCAATCAATACTGTATCATGGAAAAAAGGCAGCAGATGAAGGTCGCGTGCATTAGAAAATGTTTTGTACATCAGCTGCAGTACCTGGTTGTTCCACCAGGTGGAGCCTCCTGCTGTTTGTAAGAATAAAAATAATAGTTTATGGCTGATAGATTCTTGGATTTGTTGAGTTTTAATGGATATTTTGTGTAGTATCAAAGCCTTATCTCTAATTTAGACAGGTTAATCTGCATAATTACTAATGCTTCAGAGCCTTGATACTTATATTAGCTTAATTTCAATAATTTATAATATCGTAGTGTCTAGTTATGTTATTGCATTAGTTAGATTATTCTCCATAATTAATGATGCTGTAGGATCTCAACTTTTATACATATTATAGTCGTGTTTTCTCTCTTTTTTGCAGGATTTAATCCCTAATATGTAAATTACTCGGGTGTAGAGGGTCTTAGCTGCCATGTTTACTCTTGTTAGGTTACTTTTGTAATAATGATTATATATTCTTTTTTTAACCAGAAGCCACTTTTGCACAGCAGCCGTGCTACAAAAAACGTCGACTTAACTACTTTATCTTGTTTATGTTTGGGATCGTATTTATTCATCTGATTGTGCTTTTATGATTTGTCAGATTTAACGTTTAAATTATTGTAAAGTTGTTAAATATAAAATATTTATTATCATGAATTTAAAGGACAGCGTTCCTATAGCTTACTAATACATGTAACTGACCTTTAAAGAGCTTAACTCACAGGATGTGGTCAGAGTTAGCTGTGTGAGAATCAGAAATCGTTGCTGCCATTTAAAGTCTTAGAAATGTAAGCAGTAGAATAATATACGATAAACATGAGTAGAAGAATATGTCCTACAAATATAAACAGAAATATAAAAATTTAAATTAAATGTATGCAGTGTAATCAATAATAATATAGTTATAATTGTGTTATTGCACAGAGAAGGAGTTAATAATGTAATATATTATTTTATAGGTACATTTCCTCAATTTGTGTTTTTGATTATTTGATTATTGTTTGATGACGCTGCTGATTATTAGTCGTTCAAACCGATCAGAGTCCCTCCTCACGGTCTCCTGTCCTTCCTCGTATTTCCTCTCCTGCTCTGTAACAGAAGCCCACCATCGGCTACAAAGGTCTGATGACGGGCTACCAGAACAAAGTGATCCACCTGGCGGGCAGCAAGCAGAAAGAGGAGGTCCAGCTGGTGGTGAACCTGTTCCAGTCGGTGCTGGACGGCTTCATCAGAGGGGAGATGAAGAAGGAGGAGGCCGAACCTGCCAAGGTTGTGAAACGCCGTGACTCGCTTTTATTCTGTTTTAAACGTCAAAGAGGAATTTATTAACAGCTCGTCTCTGTTTGTGTTCCAGCCTGCAAAGGCCAGAAAGAAGAGGAGGAAAAAAGATAAAAGTGTAAGTATGCAGGGCTTGGTTCTTTATTTTTGTTTTGTTCACAGTAATTATTTAAATTCTAACCGAGTGTCTGCGTTGTTAGATGGAGAGCCCCCTGGACCACGTCTTCGTCAACTACCAGGTCAACATCATGCAGTCGTGTGACCAGTGCAGCTCCTACATCTGGGGCATGGAGAAGGCCTACATGTGCAGCTGTGAGTTTACAGCAAACACTGAAGTCTGCAACATGAAACGCAGTAAAGTTCCTAATGTGTTCAAATCTCCTGTACAGATTGTAAAATGGTGTGCCACAAGAAGTGCATCTGCAAAATAGTGACCGACTGCTCCACCTTCTGTGCCAAAAAGGTATGTAGGGATTTTTTCGGAGGATCGATGGATGAAGACAGACTTTATACAAGTTAGGCTACAATCAGGCTGCAGGAGAAACGGCTCAGATCTGATTTGTTTTGCTCGTATTTGACTCAGATCAATTTCTTTCACAGATTTTCAGTCCTACATGTGGACGAAAATTAGAAATGGGTCTGATTTTTATTAACAAAGTAAAGAAAGTAAAAATGTGACAGATACGAACAGAGAAGTGGAGCAGAACCTTCACCTTCTATTATTATGTTGTGTTGACGTGTTAAATCAGATTCATGACGCTCTGGGAAAATCGGTTTTATTGGATTATAGATGGTTAACTTAATTCTAGTGAGGAATGTGCGATTTCCATGAATGTTGTTGTGTCGAGCAGACGTCTCACTGACTGACTGTCGAATCCGCAGAGCGACGAAGAGTTCAGCGGGCAGCACTTCGGCGTTCGGGTTTGTCACCTGGTCAACGATAAGAACCCGGTGCCCATGGTCCTGGAGATGATGCTGGAGCACGTGGAGATGCACGGCCTCTACACCGAGGGCATCTACCGCAAATCCGGCTCAGCCAACCGCATGAAAGAGCTGCACCAGCGGCTCGAGACAGGTCAGACCTGCAGCTGACGGAAAACAACCTGAAAACTGCATTATTTATGTTTTCTTCTTCTTCTAACTCATCTGGTTTAACCCTGTGAAGCCCAATTCTGTTGCTTTTTTATCTCACCGTTGACTCATTTATCACTGCAATATAATAATAATAATAGTAGTAATAATAATAATAATCCTCGATAGAAGCAGCACATCTATGGCCTAGAAACAGGAAGAATTCAGAAATCTCTTCTGTGCCATTTGACAAAGCCACAAATAGAAATCCACAAATCATATAAAAGAAGAAAGTTGAATTTCTTTAATTATTTATTTGACAAAAATTCAAATGTATATATCTTGGAATCAGCATGTACAACATTTTTCTAAGTCCCCACAGGTGTTACTAATGCTGGGGGTAAAACGGTGGATATTTTACTGTTGTACTACTTTTAAAGAAAAAATGTGCTTCTATGCTTGTCTTCTATTTGCAACGTTGCCGGCATTTCAGCCGAAAAGTCCCTGAATTTTCATCACGTGACTGACTGTCACAGCTGAGTCACTGATGGCTTCACTTCTGCACCGAGAAATGCAGAATTTTTTGTATTTTCCTGAATCCAGTTCGGGTAAATTGATTATTTTTGGCCATTTTATTTAAATAATACGATTTTAAGTGTCCCACAGAGCAGACGGGTAGTTCAAGGACAGTCAGAAAACTGAAAATCGCACAATTCTCTCTGGTTTTTAAAAATAAAAATATGCCTCCAGCCTCAGGTTAAGCCTTTCTTTAGTGATGTAAATATAACACTCTAAATGCGTGCAGCAGCTCTGTTGTAGATCTTTGTGCTGATGTTGCGTCTTCGGTGTGTCTAGACCCTCACCTGGTCCACCTCGAGGACTACCCCATCCACACGGTGACCGGCCTGGTGAAGCAGTGGCTGAGGGAGCTGCCGGACCCGCTCATGACCTTCACGCATTACAGCGACTTCCTGCATGCAGTGGGTGAGGAGGACGGTCCCCACCAGGGGGCGACGTTTTACAGCATAACATGACAGCAGCAGTTCCTTCATTCAGAGTCACAAACATCACGTAGTGGTTAGACTCAGATAAAATCTGATGGTTAAGGTGAAGGAAAGGTTAACTGGTCATGATAAGAATTAAATATTTTCTAAAACATAACGGTTTAATTTTGTGCTCCTGTCAGAACTTCCAGAGAAGCTGGAGCAGCTTCAAGCCGTCTACAAGGTGCTGGAGGAGCTTCCAACAGCAAACTTCAACACGCTGGAGAGACTCGTCTTCCACCTCGTCAGGTAGATTCTTTTGATGTGGTCACGACATAAATCTGTTAAATCCACGTATTCTGAAAGTGTATTTTACTCACTAGATGACGTTTTGTTTTTTGGAAAGTGGCTGTTTATCCCTTGTTTTATTACGTATGATTAATCAGTGTGTCCCACCTGACCTCCACAGACTTTGTTGTAATATAATTTATGTGCATTTATTATCGACACACAAAGTTTTACCTTCATACTATGAATATTTTCAAAGTTACAGACCCTTAAAATGCATCGATTTTCTATTTCCATCAGTTCTACGTCCATCCAGGTGTCACAAACTAAACACTAAATCTGTTTATTGTTCATTTTTTATTCTATAATCAACTCTGAGCATCAGTATTATGGGATGTACCATAGCTTGAACAGTTTAATGTCAGAGTAACAATCACTGGTATCCTGGATGTGTTTCTGTTTTCTGATAATCCACCAGAGAAAACTTTAAAAAGTGCATTCTGGGTAAACTTCCAAGGCTCATGTGTGATGGTGGTTGGTCAGAACAAGTTCTAGACGATGAAAGGATCATTTTTATCTACATTTGACACCAGGATCCTCTAATAGACGAGTTTCCTTCTGTGCCAAAACAATCAGATTTTAGTTTTTGTTCTGCCAGTTTGTTTCTTTCATCAGATTGTGAACAACGGTGATGACGTGTAGCCTTTTGTGTTTTGTTTTTTATATGAGACAGAAAATGATGCAGGAATCATCACAGCTTTCATTGTTGGAGTGAAAAGAACCTTAAATATTACATTTTGGAAACAGAGATGTGCTGAACATTTAGTCTTGAGATGGTGGCGCCTGGAGAGAATGTAAAATTGATTTGGATTCAGTTTTTAACAGAACTCAGCTCTGATAATTTCATGTTTATCTCTTGTATCGATGAAACTATGAAACAAGAACACAAATTTAAAAGCATCAAATCAGGACCCACCTCTATGTGCTGCACCTGTGCCTGTAACTCTGAAAGTCTTTATAGTGTGAAGGTAAAACTTTACATGACTTCATAAGATTTACTGGAGTCATTGTACATTAACTATCAGCTGATTCTGAGGCGATCAGGTGGAACATTTTCTGATTTGACAGAAACGATGCTGACGAAGCTTCACGAAACTGATTTTGTCCGATAACGTTCCTGCAGAGTCTGTAAAGAAGAAGCTCACAACCGCATGTCTCCCAACTCGCTGGCCATCGTGTTTGCTCCGTGCATCCTGCGCTGCCCGGACAGCGCCGACCCGCTGCTCAGCATGAAGGATGTCGCCAAGACGACCACGTAAGACCGCCGCCATGAGAACAGCTTTCTGTATTTTACAGCTGTGAGTTATCCCGCTTCACGTCCTGTTGCCTCTTCGTCCTGCAGGTGTGTGGAGATGATCATCAACGAGCAGATCAGGCGCTACAACGAGAAGATGGAGGAGATCGAGCAGCTGGAGTACGCAGAGACTCTGGCTCTGAACCAGCTCAAGCTCAAGAGGAAGAACACGGTGAGGAGCCGAACCGGCCTCACTCTGGACCGGCACCGGTCGATTCACTCCGGTCTCACCGCAGCCGACACCGAAACTGTTCAGATCGGCCGCTTAGATGTAGAGAGATGACATTCAAAAGTCACATATAAATCATTAACACTTTAAAGCACACAACCCCAAAATCAGAATCTGTTGTTTAGAACCCGACCGATACGATTCATAAAGTTTTAAATCACTTTATCTCATCTGTTTGGCCGATATTGGCCTGTGACAGATATATCGGGGAGGAAAAAACATCTCAGATAATTTAGAAACTGTTTCACTGTTTGTCCGGCAGCTCCAACGTTACCGTTTACAAAACGTTGTGTGCAGCGCATGTAGCAGAGCTGGTGCGGAGTAGAGCTTAGTTTTCATTGATAAGATAAGCCTTTGTTAGTGTCACAGTGAGGAAAGTTGCAGCGTTACAGCAGCAAACATTTAAGAAATGTGTAAAAATAAACCAAATTATTCACAAGTGTTAGCTTTAGAAATACCAGCATTAGCATTAAGCTGCTAGCTAGCTTCTAAATCACATTACTGCAAAAGGAATAAACAGTTTGCTTTTCAGTTTAACTCTGACAAACATTTAAACAACATCAGCCGATATACTTTTACTCCCTAAAATCGGTACCGGCCCCAGATAGATATCTAGTATCGGTCGGGTTCTACTGTTGTTCCTGGGCTACATGGGTAACGTGGCCGATGTTCCTTGTCTCTCTTTAGCACTACTGGCACGTACCGCTCAGGTTCACCCCTAGTTTCAAAGGAGTGGTGGTACGTATGATCCAGTTCTGCTGGTGCCGTAGACGTAGCAGTCGTAGTTTGTAGCGGCGTGCCGTGTGGAGGCGCCTGTGCATGGCATGATAGATGTGGGTGGCGCTCTGGCTGCTGTGTCTTTATTTTGTTTGGGTTTGTTTTGCAGTTGTCTTACCTTCACACTCTTCCGTACTAACTGGGAGTAGACTGCATGTCGCTGGTAGTTTGGTTCATGTCCTGCTTGTGATGCGACGGTTCTGCCGTCGCTCTTGTTCTCCGCGTGGGAGAACAAGACGGTTCTGGGTTGGTGTCGTCGTTTAGAGACCTAACAGTAGTGTGACTTGCAAAAGCTTGATGGTAATGATGCATTTTGATGTTCCTTCCTCTCCTTACCGAGAGGAGACCTCAACGCTCTGATCTTATTTATTTATCAGCGTTGGATCGTGTCTGACTTTGATCTCAGCTACGAACATTTTGCGAATGGTGAATGCGTATGTTGTTTACTGCATTTATTTGATCTCCTTTTAAATAATTCCTCCTCACGAAGTCCTGTTAGATTTCATGTGTAGATGCATGAAGACCACAGTTACCATCCACCCCGCTTCTCTCTTTACTAACACAATCTGGTTGAGTTTCAGGTTTGGGTTCAAGTCCTGTGGATTCTATTAACAACTCTGTTCATGTAGTGATTCCCCGAAACGTGCAGGTTGAGTTTGTTGAGGAGCTGGTGTGTGACGCTCTGTTTCCTGCAGGTGCATGAGAAGGTTCCCTCCGATCTCAGCGTGGTTCCCGAGGAACCTCTGGACTCCGACACGGAAGCTGAGAAGAACCTGGTGGAACGCCTCAAGTCCATCAAACAGGAGAAGTAAGAAGCTGCTCTTGTCTCATGACGACGCCTTGATAAAGACTTTAATGAGCTACGACGTTAAACAGCTCCATTAAAACAGAAATGAAAGAACAGCCGAGACTAAACTGTTCTCACATATTTAAATAAGATCCTGAAGGAACCCTCAGACGTTTTATCTTTTTACCACCTTCAGGTCATTTGTTCCTGCTTCTGTCACACTTATCACCAAACAACAGCTCAGTCTGAGCTTCTCATTTATCAGGTCACAACTTGATTTATCTACCGTAATGTCTGGACTACTGAGCGCACCTGAATATAAGCCCCGCCCACTAGCTTTAAAAAGAAAACTAGTTTTGTACATATACAGGCTGCACTTGTCTGTAAAAATCCATAAATTAGCCACAAGTATGTTTAAGCTGCAGCGTTCAAAAAGTAGCGCCTTATAGTCCAGATATTACGGTAATTACTTCTCATTTATCAGTGCTATTATGAGTGCAGTCGGTGTGGATTCATACGTGGTTTTATGTCTTCTGTCTGCGCCTGGTTGTGTTGTTTTTGTGTCATCGTGTTGTCTGTAGTTGTGCAGATTACTGTTCTTTTGGGGACAATAAAGTGTTTTGATTTTTCTTTTCTTGTCTTGTACTGTTTTGTTGTCTTTTTGTGTCGCGTCTCGTCACGTCCTGTTTTTTTTTCTTGTCTTGTCCCGTCTTGGATGGATCTTGTCTTGTCGAACTTTATTGTCTTCTCTTGTCCCGCCTCGTGTCTTGTTTTGTTCTTTTCTTGTCTTATTGTGTCGCATCGCGTCGTCTCTTATCTCGTCTTTTCTTTTCTCGTCTTGTACTGTTTCACTGGAGCTCGTCATGTCGTGGTCTCTCTCGTCATGTTTTGTGACGTCTTTGCTCGTCGTTTCCTGTCCTCCTGCGCTCTGTCGAGTCTCGTCATATCTGGATGGATCTTGTCTTGTCGTACTTTATTGCATCTTGTCCCGTCTCGTGTCATGTTTGTTGTATCGTGTCTTCTGGTCTTCTTTGTCGTTTTGTTCTTGTCATGTCCTCTCTCGTCTTGTCGTATCGTGTCGTCTCTTGTGTTTCGTCACGCTGCATCACGGCTCCTCTCGTGTTGTCGTGCCACATCTTATTCTTTGTACGTTCACCTCCAGCCTTCCTCTCTAACGCCCTCGTCTTCTCTTCAGGGAGGATCTGGCGTGTCGACTTCCGGAGATGGAGCAGCCCGGTTCGGACCAGGAGAACTTGGACTCCGAAGCCTCTCTGAGCTCCGAGAGCCTCCTGGACGAGCAGCAGCGCTCCTCGGCCCACAGCTCCGAGCCTGAAGGTCAGTATTAAGGTACAGTGGCCACTTTCCTTCCTTCTGCCTGTATCTCTGGCTCAGCTGTGGGTTTCTGACCGGAGCACGGGGCCGCTGGGTGGCGCCCTTCCTGTGTTTTGTGGTGCAGGTCTGGACCAGTGATGGTGATGGGGGCGGTGACGTCTGCTCTGTAACGAAGCAGGTTGGAGGAACAGCAACCGTGTTCGTGTGTTTGTGTGCATGTAAAACGCATGTGTGGCACAGAAGCATGCTCATCCAAAGTTAATTTACGGGACATTCGGGCACCAAATCGAACTGAATTCAAACTCACTGGATGTAGTTTTTCGTAGACAACATGGTTGCATGATCTTCCATTTGTCTTCACCCTCTCTAGACGCGTGAACCTTTGCTCAGGCGTCTCCTTTAACTCCTGCTCTGTCCTCCGTCTCTTCCAGGACGAGGTGCTCTTCAGCAGAGGAGACTCAGGCCAATTTGTCCTCCCAAACCGTCAGATCTGGCCCAGCGACCCAAAGTCCCTGGTGGACGAATCCCTTTGCCAAACCTCACCCCTGCCGGCTCCACCACCTCCCTGTCCAGCTGCGCTTCCTCCATGTCCGAATCCTCCTTCAGGAACCCGCTGCAACGCCGCAACCCCGTCATCCCGGACACGGTGAGGCTCCCCCACGGCGTCCTCTCCCAGCCGGCCGCCTCCAGCCCGGCTCAGACTCCTCCCGGAAACCGAGCTGTTAAATACCTGGTGAGGAGACGGGATCAGCCGGGCCGCCGCAAAGACAGCACCCAGTCCCTGTACATCGACGGGCCCGACGTCGACCTGCTGTTGCATTTCGCCTCCTGCCCTCCCTCCGCCTCCTCCTCCTCCTCCTCCATCGCCATGGTTACGCCGTCTCCTCAGCTGCAGCAGGCGGAAGCCTCGAAGGGCAAGAGGCGGTTTTCTGACCCAGACATCCCCTACATGGACGATGACGTGTGACAGGACGGAAACGAGGGCGACAAGCTCCGAGTAGACTTTAAAAAAATAAAAGTGAAATGAACCCAGAGGTGACGGCCAGCAGAGGATGCGAGTCACAGCCCGGATGGAGACCATTGGAGTCCTGTCGTCCCGTGTGACAGTAAAAATAACTGGACGAGACGCTGCCTAGCACCTTTTCTATCATTTTAATATATTGTGGTTACAGTCGATGACTTCAGTCGGACCAGAGGCTGCATTTTCTGGAGCCTCGTAATGATCTGTTTTTGTTTTTTTTGTTTTTTTTAAATATGTGCTAATTCAAGAAAATATTTCCAGGTTCCAGTCGCACTTTTCATTTCTTCTAACGAGCAAAAAACGTGCTCGTTGAAATGTCAGCTAGTGCCTTGATGTTGTGCGTCGACTCGACAGAAGAAGCTCACGTCACTCGTTCGGATCTTTGCTCGAGCGGGGTGAGAGCGGAGTTTCGTTTATTGTACTGAACCGACAAAAGACATGTTCCCGACCAGGACCTAAACGTTGTGACTGTTGCACAAACGACCGCAGTCTCAGTTCGCCTTCACCTTTGACCCGCCGCACAACAGACGCCAGGCGGGAAGTCGTCGCTGTCACTTAGCAAAGGGAAATGGGAGCAGCAGCACACGCCACTTTTTCCACCCAAACGACAAACAAACAAACAAAAACACGACCGGGGCGCAGCGGCCGACGTCTTCAAAGCTGGAAACTTCCCCCCTCGTCTGAAGCCGGACTCGCTCGGTCCCGCTCGGTCCCGCCACGTTCTGCTGAAGCACAGCTCTGGCCAACTTTGTATGAGATGTAATACTAATGTTCCTCTCTGACTGCTGTTGAATGATGTCTGCTAGTTTTGTCTGGATCTGGAGGAAGATGTGTAATGTGTAACAGAGAGTGTATGTCTGGGACTGAATGATATGAACTGTAACGGTTATTAGTATTAACATTGAAAATACAGTACATGATGCTTGTAACACGAGCTGCTGTGTGTTTTCATCTGGTACGGTCCAAAGGTTCGGGCTTCAGAGGGCGGCGAGAAGAAAAAGGTCAACGCAAGTGATTAAAGACAGAATGTGGTTGCATGAAGGAATAGATTCTCCAGAAGTTAGTCTGCTCCCAAAACGACACCAAATGTGTATTAAACTTCACATTTAGACTAATTTAAAGAGATTTACATGAATGCTAAGTCGAATCCACAGACATTTTAAGTTCTGCAAAGTCCTCAGTGATGTTTTTCTGTGAAATTATTTGGAAGTTTTTTTTAAATTTCACCACAAGCTGTCAGAAACCTTTATCCACTCAACACAGTTACAAAAAACTAAAACTTTTATCCGTCTTTAGCTGTGATTTTAAAACATTTCACTGTTATTTTCACAAATTTTCACCGGGAAATTACATAACACCGAATAAAACCACAGAAAAAAATAGTTTGATCTTTAAAAAAATGCATTTTAAATCTGCAAATAATGTCAGCATCAAAAATCTGTAGTTTTAAAAATAGTAATTTTTACAAAGTATGATGACAAAATTACACTGTTCAGCTGTTCTTAAATCAGCTAAAAATGTCTTTATTTTACAAATATTTGCTGTTATTTCTACAGTTTGGGAACATTACAGTATTCCATCATCAAAAATCTGTCATTTTAAAAATAGGAATTTGTTTTTTTATGACAATTGACAGTAAAATGATGTTTTATCTGCTGTATTTAAATCAGGAAAAATATTTTGTTTTACAGATTTGTGCTGCTGGTGCCTTTGGAAGAAAAATTATCTCTATTACAGTTTAATAATATTTTATTGTTTTTCGGTGTTTTCTACAACTACAGATGACATCTGGTAAAATAACAAGAAAAAAAGTATTAAAAACAAACAAAAAAACAAAAAAAAAGAAAAACAAAAGAGGCCAAAACTTTAAATTATGTCCACGTCAAAAATCTGTGTTTTTATGAAGTAGTTCCTTTATATTCTAAAACCATAAACTTACGCTTCTCCTGCTTTTGAATCCACTAAAAATATCAACATCTTTATGATATTTGTCAGTACTTTCTCAGTATTCCACAGTTTGTTTGCTTTGCTGCCAGAAGTACAGTTTTCTTTACAGCGCAGTGAAATCGATGCTCCTGAGGGAAGAAGACGAGAGGGCGCCGCTCATCAGGACCAACCAGGTTTGTTTTGCAGCTGATGTCATGTGATTGCAGATTTAGTGAAGCTCCTCCAGACCCGCAGAGGAAAATATACGACTGTGTAGGTACATGAGTAGCACATTAACATTAGAATGTTAATAACAGGTTTCAGGTGTTCTTTCATTATGTGTCAGCTGAACAGATGGAAGTAAAGAAAAGGTAATGAAGGAGGAAAGTGGTTGCACAGTTTTATGAACTCTCCAGATGTTAGTCTGATCCAAAATGGTTAGCAGATATGTCAGTCTGAGTCAATTCAGACACAATTCAGGAAATATGTTGCTGCACCGTCTCTGAGTTTATTCAGAATTATTTATTTGGGACACAAAAGCTAATTTGTGTAAAATGTTTTTGGCTGAGGTTTGGGAAGTTTTTGTCTTTCAATTCTTGAAAAAACGCCTCATCTAAGATTTTAAAGGATCAATATCTCCAGAAATATAACTTCTACAGTTGTGAAACGTAGTGAAGATAAAATCGTTGCCATCAGGTTCAAATGAGCAAATGGCTCCAGTAGAGGAGAGATTTGAGAAAATTTCTGAAGAAACTTGAAGTGCACTAATGCAACCTCAACCTCTCACAGTCCTGTTATAATTAGCCTGATGAACAGTAGGAAGTGAAGGTTGCCTCTTCTGCAGATGACCGACTGCCTGTAAACCTGAAACTAAAACATCAGATTTTCACCCTGAGAAGCCTCAAGAAAAGATGTTTTCTAAACTGTTCCACTGCTACAGACCACCTAATGTGAGCTACAGCAAGAAAAAAAATATTCACAAAAACTGAAAAATGCAATTAAAAAATAACTAATTTAAAACAACAGTAATGGTAATGACAGTAAAAAACATTTTGATTTCATTGAATGTCCTGTTGCAATTTTAAATCGAATCAAAATTCAAAAAATGAACTCAAAAATGCAATTTAAAATATTTAAAAATGCTCATCTAAAAATGAAGATAATATATATTTTTCTTTCTTTTTTTAAAATGGATTGCTTTGCATTTTCTTCCTCTGTCTGATTTAATTAAATTCAACATTTTGACTCCAAAAAAATGTTTTCATGTTTGCATAAAGTCTTTTAAATTAGAGTTTTCTTGCAGCTTGTGCTTGATAAGTCTGCTGTTGGTAACGTTTCAGCTGTACACATCGGTATAGTAGAATAAATGAATAAAATATTAAATTAACATTTCAAAAATATTACATTTTAGTTGAGGTGAGGAAAACAGAGCTGCCACGTCACTCTTTTAACCCTAATATTTATTTTAATCAGATAATTTAGTGTTTTGTGGGGCTTTAACCATATTATTTTTAAAACATCTGGTAAATTCACCCCATAAATACCCTGCAGAGTCTAAACCTCAGTGCTTGTACCTGTTATATGATATATTTACATCATCATCTTATTTCTCTGCCACTGTGGATCAACACCAGCTGTTGGAAACGTGCTGCATAAACAACAGTGACTCGACTCTTTGTGGAATATCGTTTATATTTAAGTGGAATTATTTAATTTCTCTGCAAAATCAATTGAACTAGGAATATTTGCTTTAAATACAATTAATTTGCCCGCGTTTGCCACTAAATTTGTGTTTTATTTCACTAAATATTCCCTCGTCTCTGTTTTCCTGCGCTAAGTCGCGTCATGTGTATGCGCCGCCGCGTCTAAGCGTGACGTCAAACTGCCGCGACCGTGTGTCGGCTTCGAACATGGCATCCAGATTAGAGATCAATTTCGTCCGGTTATTGTCCCGCTGTGAGTCGATAGCGTCGGAGAAGCGGGTGGAGACGGAGTGGAGGCTGGAGAAGGTGAGATAAAGAGGCGCGGAGGGGGCGCGGGAGACTCGGAGCCGGTTGGGTTCGACCTTCAGCCGGCTAAAAGTTAGCTTGTTGTTGTTAGCCGCGTAGCCGTTAGCCACGTCGTCACTGAGAGCAGTGACAGGATTGTGTCGGAGGGTCCAGCTGAGGAGAAGCTGCTGCCTCCCGGACACGTTAGCAAATAAAACCCGTACCTGCTGGCCTGTCGAACCGTCTCTTGTTTGCTAACCTCTGTAAATGTATTCCTCAGCAGCATGAGCTTTATGGTACAAGCATGTAAAGGATCTGACTTCACTTTGCTCTCCAGTTGTTTACATGAAAACACAAACAGGCTTTTAAACAAGGCAGCAGCTTCAAGAAGGGAAACTGAGTGTTTAATACCATGTAGAGCCTTACAGGTGGAGCATGTTTAAATTAAAACAAAAATCTAGTGCAAATTCTGCAGGTTCTTTAAGAGATAAATAAAGTTATTACCAATAAATGGAGGATTATTGACACTTTATATAAATGAGGTACCACAGGGCAAAGGAGCAGAGAATTAAATATCAACAGGTAAATGGTACACAATATGTAAATATAGGGGTCAGTATTAATAGTTCTATACATTTATTGGTCTGTATAAACAGGTTTGTGGTTCATAGTGTTGCTCAGATTCATTAAACTGTAGAATAATCATATAAACTAAATGTGTGTCCCTGTTTCTGTTTCTGTCTCCAGTATGTCGGCGCCCTGGAGGAGATGTTGGTGGCTCTGAGGAAAAGCCCGAGGTAAAAACCGTTCTTGGTTTTCATACTGGGATCATTACATTTTCATAAAATTATTAAATAGTGAAGGAGTAACAGAACAACTTTATTTTCTACATTTGTTTTCAGTTGATATGAAAACTTTCTTTTCATTCATTTTCCTCCTAATATTTATAATTTCTCAGTTTCTAACAGATAATGCTGTAATTAACAGTTTATTACACTTTTAAACACAGATTATATTAAGATTGTGACTGAAAACACTTTGAATTAAGAGGCTGTTTTATGTATTTTTGGACAGAAAGTCCATCTCTGACTGATCACTGTGGTATCGTTCTCATGTTAAGTAAGAATAACGACAACTTTTATGCTTTGCTGACTAACTGACTGTGTCGTCTTCCAGCAAACCGACGCCAGAGGTCCTGACTGAATACACGAGAAAAGTAGATTTTCTGAAAGGACTTCTCGAGGCAGAGAAACTGGTCAGTGGCCAAACTTTATAGATTTCTTTTTGTCAATATTATGAACTGAACATGTTCACTTTAAAGGTCCCGTATTATCCAACAAGGTAACGAACGACCTCTCCAGAATGTGTCTGTTAATTTTTCTGCTCAAAGTCTGTTTAACCGGAGTTTAATCGTGTTCTGACAAGCTGTTTCAGTGTCTGTAGCTCTGAATGTAGACGAGCTGCTGCTAGCCCCGCCCCCTTCAGGAAGAACACTCTCTGATTCTGTGATTGACAGCTGACACAAGCCAGTGTGTGAGATCAGGACTTTCTAGAACTACTAACTTTCTGTCAGAGCCATCATTTACATGGACGTTTAAGTTTGTCAGTAAGCTGCACGGCTGTAGCTCGGAAATGAAGTGACTGCCGGTAGTCTGAATGAGCTGCGTTTTAGTTGCAGAAAACAGCTTTATAGTGAGTTTAGCAGAGTTAGAATACAGCTGATGTGAGCACAGAGAGCAGGAGAGAAGCTAACAGACGTAAACATCAGCTGAGTTTAGGCTGAACTGAAGCATAACATGAAATCACAGTCACCCACCAAGTCCTGGTTTAATATCGGTTTAAATTAACGTTTCCACAGAGCTCTGAATGTTCCTCAGCGCTACAGTTCCTACAGAGCTCAGGCCGTCAAAGCTAGTGCTAGCCACATTAGCCACACAGCACGCTAACAGCTGTGCGGACATTAGCATCAAAACGTAAAGTAATCCACTGGGTGTTCAGTTCCTCAGATGCTGGAAGTGCATGAAGACTCTTGTGTTCACTCTTGCAGCCGACAGCAGAACATTTGTCGAGCTTTAGAGTTAGCAGGAGGAGCTGAAGAAAGTAGATCAACCTGGTGGACTGAGAGGCATCAGAAGATTGGTTTACCTGAAACTATGCTGCGTTTTAGCTCAATTTTTAATCGTTTCTACATAAGAACTGAATAAAAATGTTAGAAGAATGGCAGTAGTCGGCATCTTTATATTCTCATAGCTTTTATTTTACATTTCTTATCTTTTAAGACACACAAAACACAGTATGAGTGGATTTACTCCAGTGTGTTCTGATCCCTTCACTGTCCCGCTCTCGTTCACAGTCTTCAGCGACAGAAAAAGCTTTAGCCAACCAGTTCCTCGCTCCCGGACGAACGCCCACGATAGCCAACGAGAGGATGCCGGCAACTAAGACGGTCCACATGCAGACGAAGGCCAGATGTACGGGAGAGATGAGGGACGAGCTGCTGGGGACGGTAGGAGGAGACGGAGATGATAGACGTTCACTGTTCTGCTCACAGCAGCTGTGACGCCTTCTGGTTCTCACGACTGCATTTTCACAATTAACTAATGTTTAATTTGAAAAACAGATTTACGTTGATTGATGTTTAACTCCTGAATGTTTTGTGTGATTACAGGGATCATCAGACAAAGGTAGGAGGAGCCTGAAGGCATCTTTCAATCAGACACAACGTTTTAAAATCTAATATTCTGCTAGAAAGCATCTTGTTAAAGTGGTTTTGTTCTTTTCTCTCTTCAGGAACATCGGACCTGAGAAACAGAAGGTACAACTTCACATGTTGTTGTTTTTCTATAATTCACCACTCATATACAAACTGAATGCTTGCATATTATAAATAAGTATATCCACTGGACTCCTGTGTTTAAAAAGTGTTGTCTCGGTGCAGATGTGTGCCTCTGGATGAGCGTCAGTCGGCCGCCGAGCTGGACGCCGTCCTGCAGCATCACCACAACCTGCAGGAGAAGCTGGCCGAGGACATGCTGAACCTGGCCCGGAACCTGAAGAGCAACAGTCTGGCAGCGCAGAACATCATCAAGCAGGACAACCAGGTAGCCGGGCCGGTGCAGCCAGAGCTGCTGAGCTGTAGAGTCTGAAACTACCAGGAGTAGTTCTCACCGATCAGAGTGGTCACAGTGCTGAATGTGTAGCAGGAGAGCAAGTTTGGTTCTGTTAGACCTCATCGCACACAGATGTGGTTTAAATAAAGACAGAGAAATAAAAAATGTAAAAGATAAAACACAAGATAGAGCGGTGCAGACAAGATAGATGAAATGCAAACAAGTTTTATAGTGAAATAAGAAAAATTAAAACATTATTTAAGAGCAGTGGACAAAGGAACTACTTTTAGGTTAGTTTTGGCTAAATTTGGGAAAATATAAGTGGTTGTTTTTTGTTTTTGTTTTTTTAAATATAATATTCCTCTTCATGCTTCATGTCTTTGCTGCTTGTGGCCACTAGTGGGCAGCAAAAGGCAGTTAATAGTCACCACTGGGAGATGTTTACAGGGTTTGTTTTAATATCTAAATCTAAAGGTTAGATTAATTTAACGTTTGCAGTTTTTACTCTGTAGATTGATCATTAAACAACAGAAAACGTCCAACTTTTCACTATAGATACACCATTAAATAACAGCAAATGCTCTTTTTAAAAAAAATCATAGATTCAACATTAAATGAAAAGAAAAGTGTTCTGTTTTTACTGTAGGTGCATCAATAATTCATTTTTTTAAACTGTTCTATAGATGCACCATTAAAAGCAGAAAATGTTCTGTTTTCACCATCGACACATCTTTTTAAAAAACTCTACATTTGAATTTATTTTTCCCCATAGAGTCACTATTCTATTAAATAACATGTTTTACTGTTGGTGCATCATGAGTGTAGTAGAAAAAAAATCCCTTTTTGCTATGAATGCCTTAAAAAAAAAGAATGTTCTGCTTTTTATTACAGAAGGACTTATAAAAACCAGAATTATTTTTACTATAAACTATCTAATAAAATACAGGAACCGTCGTGTTGCTGCTTTAGACTGTGAACTCTGATAATTCACAGAAAGTTACAGGACAAGGTGCAGATAGTAAGCTTTATTCCTAGAGCTGTTCTACGAGTGTCTCAATAGAAGACATATTAGTTATTTATTCATCGTGGTACTCACATCTGTTTCCTCTCTGCTGCTCAGACTCTGAGCCAGTCGATGCGTCAGGCCGACATGAACTTCGAGAAGCTGAAGACGGAGTCGGAGCGGCTGGAGCAGCACACCAAGAAGTCCGTCAACTGGCTGCTGTGGCTGATGCTCATCCTGGTCTCCTTCACCTTCATCAGCATGATCCTCTTCATCAGAATCTTCCCCCGACTCAGATGATGGCGGCGGCCCAAACCCCCCGAACTGTTCGTCCGACGGCCCGCTGCGTCCGCCGCGGCAGTGGCCTCGCGGGCCTCCGTAGATCAGCAGCGTCCAGATCAGTAGCGGTCAGAACCAAAACGGCTCAGTTCGACCAAACGTTTGCACTTTTTGAAGCTGACACTCTGATGCGAGTTGGGTTTGAAGCATCAGCGTTCCTTTTGTTAGACAGCAGGACACGATTGGAGGTGGAAGAGTCTTAATACGCAGACGACAGCCTTAATTATCTTCATCCTCTTCAGGTCGGTTTGCACTTTGTCAGAAGAGTCCCAGAGTCGTCTTTCTTTAGCACGTTTATGTCCACCGGGTCTGATCAGACAGCAGCCGTCCACCACCAGACCCAGTTCTGATTATTTCAACAGTGAATCCAGGTTTAAAATCAACATTTCTACGACTTTAAAGATTCAAATTTTACCTGCAGACAAATTAAAAGCAGCTCAGACAGAATTCATGTTTCTGCTGAATTGTCTGGATTGTGAGACTTTAGATTTGTTTGACCTTAAAGAAAAAAAATCAGATTTTCCGGATTCGATATCTCCAGAACTGTAACATTAAATTAGTTTTGGATGCAGACGTGTTAGTTTTCTGTCCATAAAAGTGATTTAATGGCTCCAGCAGAGGCCACATTTTTAATTATCGGCTCTTAAAAAGTTCAACATTTTCAAATGAAGCTGCTTTTGTGACCCCAGAAAGCTCCTGTGTATGTGGATGTGTTCATATTTCCAGTCTTTGGTCGACGTTTCTCCAACTTTTAGGACGTCTACCATCAGTGGAGGCTGATGTGAGGCAGGACGAGGCGACTGGATGTGCTAAAGTACAGGATGAGCTGGTTTAACACCATCTGAACGTTTAGTAAACGGTTTGTTTCGCTCTGTAATGTCGCTGTAAGCAGATATTTTTGAAGCGTTTGTTAATGAATACTGTCATGGAGGAGCTCATAACTACATGATATCTGCTCGTAGCTGCACCAGAGTGTGTTTTAACCCCTTAATGACGTGTTCAGGGTGTTAAAGTGTCACTAGCACGAAGCAATACGACAAATACTTGATTTCATTTTCCTGCCTGTGGAGGTTTGGAACCATCCTCTGTCGGGTTTTGTCCTCGGTTCTGTGAAGATGTTTGTAGAAGTGAAGCAGCTGCTGTTCAGTGTCTGTCATGTTCATTCCTGTTTCAGATTCATCATCACGACGTGTAGAGAGAGAGCTGTGTGTCTGTAACGTCACCGCAGAGTCAGAAGAATTAAAGTATTTCAATTTACTGTCGTTGTTTGTCGTTAAAATCAAGACAATCTGAAAAAAGATGAAACCTGAAAATATCTGCAATGACTTTAGTTTATTTAATGAAGTCCTTCAGAGTTTTACTTTCATGGTGAGAATAGTTTTAGAGTTACAGGCCCTAAAAGTACATAGAGGAGGGCAGAATTTAATGCTTTTTCATTATTTTTCCATCATTTCTGAGCCTCAGAACTAAACTCTCAGGGCTCATGTGTGACGGTGATTGATCAGAACAAGTTCTAGACAACAGAAGGACCTTTTACCTCCAGAACCTACCAGGACCATCTCATAGATGAATCATTTCCTTGGATTTCAAGTCATTTTGGGAAAGCTTTTGTCATTTTGGACAGAGTTAGAGTCATTTTTGACAATTTTAGAGTCATTTTGGAAATGTTTTGAGTCATTTTAGACATTTTTTTGGAGAAGTTTCAGGACCTTTTGGACACTTTTGAATAGTTTTGGGCACATTTGAGGTCATTTTGGACGGGGGAACTCTGAAAAGTGCATTCTGGGTAAACTTTCAAGGCTCATGTGTGATGGTGGTTGGTCAGAACTAGTTCTAGACAATGAAAGGATCATTTTGTAAACACATTTGACACCAGGATCATCTCATTCTGCAGCAAAACATTTTTTTTTAAGAACGTCATATTTAAACCTGTGATAGAGCTGAGTGAGTCTCTGCACGGATTCAACACGTTCAAGTTGGACCTCCACCTTTTGCTGCTGTCATCAGCAACAAGTGTGGTTTTGAGAGCAACACAAAGTCAGTCAAAACCGAACCAGAATCCTGACAGAACATCACAGTTGTTCACAGTCTGAGGACGGAAACAGAAGAAGGACTGAAGACTGTCAGGAGAATCTAAATAATCTGGTTTGGTCAGTGAGTTATCTCTGAGCTGCTCTATAAAACATGTTTCTCCATTTCAAAGCCAGAAGATGCTTTCAGGAGCGTTAAAATATTAGGACATTATTTACCCACGGAGTGAATCCTGTCTATAGATTATCCTGGTGTCAAATGTGGGTAAAAATGATCCTTTCATTGTCTAGAACTTGTTCTGACCAACCACCAACACACATGAGCCTTGGACGTTTACCCAGAATGCACTTTTAAAGTTTCTCTGGTGGATTATCAGAAAACGCTGATTGTTTCTGTGACTTCATTAAACTGCTTCAGACTCAAATTTGTTTCTAGAAAAACTGAAGAAAAGCCAGATTTAGTGTTCAGACTGTGACACCTGCAGATGATTTCAAACTGATCTGGTTGCAGTTTTTAACAGAACTCAGATGTCTTTGTTAGCTTTTAAAATGTTGTGTGTTTATCTGCTGAACTGATGAAGCTAAACTTCAGCCTCTCTGCACCTTTAGTGTCTGAACATATCCACAGAGTGAAGCTCAACCCTAGAGAACTTCATTAAACACACTAAAGTTATTGTACATTAAACCTCATGTGATTCTAAGGAGGTGGTTTCTCTGACTGCCACCCAACAGCGCCCCCTGTGGGTCCATCAGTAACCCTCCTGCAGTACCGCCCTGCAGCCAGCAGGCGTCACTCTCAACCTTCCAGTGTGAACATGAGAACGACCTCCGTGACCCCGGTGGCCTGATCGAGCCCTGATTCCCAAATTAACCGTCCTGCTCATTTAGCAGCGCTGCGAGGACGCCGTGAGGCTAAATAAAGGTTCTGTAGGAAGCGCTCAGCGACACCAAAACGTGTCCGTCGGCTTTTTCTTCCTCCTCAACTCGACCTGTTCGGTGTCACGAGTGTTTCCTGCAAACAGAAGAAGAAGAAGAAGCTTCCAGCGGGTTCGTGACGCGCTGCGAGCTCCGGCTGCCGTCGGTGGAGCTTGTCCAGGCTTGCAGCGCTGCCTCCGGCCCTTCCTCTGCCCCACCTCAGACCTGCCTGCTGAGTATTTTAGGATCCCTGGGGGGTGTTTTGCTGCTGGAAGCCCAAGTATGCAGGCCACCAGGAGACCAAATGAGGCAGCGCCGGGTCGCCGCTTTGATCTGCCGCCGGGGTTCTGGGTCCCTCCGGATCGCCGTGGCCACGTTCCACCTTGGTCTGGTGGAGCTTCAGCCCCTCAGATGTGTTCAGTCAGAAAATACCTCCATTAGCAGCTCCTTCGACCTCTGACCCCAGAAACCTGAATGGTTCCTTCCTGGAGTCTCCTCGACGAGCTGAAAATAGCGGCGGACCTCCAGCGCTGCTCCAGGACGTGTTCTTTAAAATTAGACTAATCAATCTGGACCCGCCTCCTAAAAAGGCCTCATTTAGAGAAACTATCAGACAGCTGGACTCCAGCAACACTTCAGCTTTATAACCACGCTGCACTGCTCAGCTCCAGACGGGTGAACTCTGCTTTTCACTCCAGACTTTTGACAGATGATGACAGATTTTAGGAATCATTTAATCACTTTTTGCACCTGGAAAAACCTCTATGTAGACATTTAATGGTTCAGTATCTCCAGAAATCAAACTCTCACGGTCGTTAAACGTGTTGAGGACGCAGACAGAGAAGCTCACAGCAGATCTAAGCGATTAAATCGTTCCACCAAATGACACATTTCTAATTAATTTTCCTTGAAAATGGAACAAAAGTACACAGATTTTCCCTTTAAGGTGTTACTGAGGCCCCAGAAAGTCCCTCTAAGCGTATAGATATGGATGTTTCTGAATTTTCTACTAAAAAAACAGACTATCATCCACATTTAACAACTTTTAAGGCCTCTATCGTGAGCAGAATCTGATGTGTGAGGCAGGTTTTTGGTTATTTTGGGAGGAAACACGTCCACTGGGTTTATAAGTTGTTGTTATATACATAGGATCAAACGCTGCTTCTATGCGCACAGCAGAAATGATGAATTACACTTTAATAAGACTTTAATTAGCACAAGGTTCTGGATAATTTAGGTTCTGTGCAGCTTTACAGCCTGAAAAGTTCCACAGAATTAATTTTTTCTTTAATGTTCAACATGCAACGTGAGACATAAACACATTTTTTAATATATTTATGTATATTTAGTTCATAAAGATGCTGAAGTTTTTATTTTTACACATTATTTTCTTTTTATCTGACGTATTTTTGAAACCAGTAAATAATAAAATACAAAAACACGTTAAATTTACACGTCTGATGTAAAATAAGATTTTAAAAAACCGTAACTTAGAATAAAACCATAAAAATTCAACTTAAAAGAAGAAAGAAAACTGAAATGTTTTGATATAAAAAAATAATCGTTTCCATCAATTTAATAAAAATTAATTTACAGATAAAAGCAGCTTCTGTGATTTTAAATCGATCCATTTGACCAATGAGATATTTTATATTATTTTAAGTTTTCACGTCTAAACTGTTGAATGAAATATATTTATATAATATAGTTATCTATCATTTATGCATCTATATGTTTATCTATATCTGTTTTAAAGGTTTTATTTCTGTTTTTTTTTACACTCAAATATTCTTCTACACATTCTATATATTTCTTTTTATACATATTTATGTAATTTCATTGTTTTTTCACATGCAAATATCTGTTTTTTGGTATTTAAAAGCCAAAATGATCATAAAATTCAGACTAACAAACACAGTTTAACTATTTAAATTACTGTATTTTTACCAGGCGGTTATTTTCTATTATTTTACTGTTTTTTTGGCACCTGCTTGAATATTTGCAGGACTTTTTTACATTTAAACATGAAAACAGTTTAAAGTTTCCATGTAAATACTGTATGTACATACGCATTCAAATATTAGGAAAATTCAGATTTAGAGCAAAATTGCATCTTTTTTTTACACCAGATTGTGTTTTTAAATATTAGACAATGAGAGTGTGTTTCAAGAAAAAGGTTTGTTTGTGACCGACAACACAAACCACAGCCATGCATCGCTGTCATATTTGTGTATTTGTAGTTTGATTTTAATGGTGTGATCGTGTAAAAGGCGGCAGCGTTCAGGAACAAACCGCTAAAACCTGCAGCAGCTCCTAAACACTCCTTCACTCTTTTTAATTTAGTTTTTGGCTGCAGCAGCGCCGAGGATTTGGGTCGCCTACAGAGATGAAGGAGATTGTTCTTTCTTCTTTTTTCCATGCAGGTGAAGACGGCTTTGCTTTTTCTTTTCCTCCTGAATGAGCTAAACGAGTCAAAAAGGCTCATTAAGCTCATGAAGTCCGTCACTGTCTTCAACTTGTGGATTTATTCACTTTATGCTGAATCTCAGCGAGTCCATAAACTCCTTTATTGATTGTTTGCTTTCACTGCTGAAGGTTCCACTTGTTCTCCAAAACGTCATAAATCCAAGTTTTTATCTTTCTGTCCCTGAAAAATGACTCAAGTTGTGTTTTATATGTTAGAAAATCCAAAGCAAGAGCCTGGCTGTGGTGCCGTAAACAGTTTTATTAAAGATAAATTCAGACTTTCTTGCAGCCTTCACGGTTGATTCTGGTCCAGTCTTCTGATCAGAGCTGCAGGAAATGATTGATTCATTTATTTTTAACTATTTTAACTCTAAGTTTGCAAATAATTGATTGTTATTTTACAGATTTTTCCTGTTTTGTTAAGTTACAGCTACTAAATGGTAAAATGACAGAAAAAGTATGAATGTACCTGTTTTAGAAAATGATCAAAACTGTAAATAACATCCACATCAAACATTTGTTAGTTTTTCCGTGTTTTGGTACAATTTTTCCCTGTTTTGTTAATTTCCAGATAATATCCAGTGAAATTCCAGATTAAAAGTATAATAATAATAAGAACGACGTCACACGCTGAATAAAAATTAAAAGTAAATGGTTCCCTGAAGAACTTCTTCCTGCTGAAGTTCTTCTGGAGCCTGAAGGGATTCATCTCCTCATGTGTTCTTTGAGACGTTTTCCTTCAGAGAACCTCGTTCATCAGTTCTTTGTGGAACTAAAAGAGGTTCCTCTACAGCAGGGGTGTCCAATCCTGGTCCTCGAGGGCCCCTATCCTGCATGTTTTAGATGTTTCCCTCTTCCATCACACCTGATTCACATGATCAGGATCGTTATCAGACTTCTGCAGAGCTTGATGATGAGCTGATCATTTGAATCAGGTGTGTTGGAAGAAGGAAACATCTAAAACATGCAGGATAGAGGCTCTCGAGGACCAGGATTGGACACCCCTGCTTTACAGCATCACAGTGAAGAACTGTTTTCGGTTCCAGTTTGAATCTTTGTTCTTCTGAACCCGACCAGAGCTCTGATGAAACCGACCCGGCCGTCTGTGAGCTCGACGTGCTGTCAGTCTGTGGTTCTGAACAGGGAGCCGATAAAGAGGCTGAATCCTTGAGCTGCTGTTTGTGAG
This sequence comes from Stegastes partitus, assembly GCF_000690725.1. Classification (NCBI taxonomy): domain Eukaryota; kingdom Metazoa; phylum Chordata; class Actinopteri; family Pomacentridae; genus Stegastes; species Stegastes partitus. The sequence continues at coordinate 120,636 of NW_007578433.1, read as the reverse complement.
GATGTTTGAGAACCAAGGTTCCTGTCGAGGCCGACGCCGGCGTCATCAGCACACGTTTGGACCTCGGAGTCAAGGCCTCGGACGGATCCAGAGGAGTCGGTCTTCAGCAGGTTTTCAGCTGAGCTCTGACTGAAGCTGTTGATGTTCTCTGATGTTTAGCTTCATGCTCAGATGTGCAGAACCCGACTGTGTTCAGTAAACCAGCGTCCAGAGGCAGGAGAAGAGCTGATCCTCCTCCTCGACCCAATCGGATCGATGCCGGTGCAGCCCGGTGGATGAACTGCAGCTCTGTGCAGCTCCGTATCGATTCTGATCCGTCTGCTGCTTCTTAAGGGCTCCATGTGTCAGTGGGAGACGTCTGGGTTTACAGTGTCTCCACCTGAAGGAGGCCACAGGTGAGCCGGGCTGGCGGGCCGGGCAGGTGAGCCGGGCAGGTGAGCCGGGCGGGCAGGTGAGCCAGGCGGGCAGGTGAGCCGCGAGGTCAGAGGTTCTAACGAGGTGACGGCAGAACAGCACCGACCTGACGACAGGTAACGTTAAATACTGACAGAGCAGGTGGGTCAGGTGATGGAGCCCTTTCAGTTTTATTTTAACATTTTTTCTACAGTTATTCCACATTTTATTCAGGTGTTATTTCTGTTATGGTTCCTGCCAATATTTTTATTTTTTATTCTTTAATTAAATAAATAATAACAACAATATTTCTTTGTTTGTTGTTTTTTTAAAAAGTATTTTTCAAAGTTTTTTTGTTGTTGTTCTTTTGAAAGTACTTTTTAATGTGCAAATTCTATTAATAGATTATGTCTGCTAATACTATTGATTCACTTTTTTAAAAAATTAATTTATTTTGTTTTTTATTTGCACCAATAATCCCAGATTCTTAGTTTTGTTGTTGTTGTTGTTAAAGTTCTTTTAGAAGTTTATTTATGTTTTATTTCTGTTACTACATTTTGAGATTTTCACAATAATTTTGTTTTAATTTTTTTGCTGTTTTTCCACATCATGTTTATGGACTATTTCTTTTTACTTGTTGTTGTTTTCCCTGACTTTGATTTTAATTTTAAGTAATTTATTTATTTATTTGTACATATTACATGCCCCCCATGCTGTCAGAAATTGACAGTTTTTTGTTTTTATTTTAGTTTGGTAAAGTTCTTTTTACAGTTTTTTAAATGTGTTATACTTTTTTTTTGTTTTTAATGAAAATGTATTATTTATTTATTTTCTTTCTTCTGCTTTGTTGTTTTTTTTTGTTTTGTTTTTTTTTAAATTATTATTATTATTTAGTTTTTAGTGCTCCCCTGCTACAATGGGGTTCGTTAGGGTCTTTCGTGGCTCGGTGTGGATGTGTTTTCATCTTCCTGGGGAGAGATCTTAGGACTGAATTGTAAGCAGGTGATGCCTCAGACCTCCACCTCTGTTGAGGGACGGTCTGTCCAGTTGGACATAGACGGCTTCCTTCACTCTTCTCTCAAACCATCTGTCCTCCCTGCAGGCCAACATCTCAGTGAGATGATTGAACACAGCTCTGTGTTGAAGCTGGAGAACAGTCTGACTATACAACAGTCTGATCAAAAACCAACCAATCACCTGTAACCTTCAGCTCTATGTTGTGACCAATCAGCACGTTTCACAATCAGTCTTCACAACAACAACAAAAAAACCCGTAAAAAATAATTCCCAAAAACCTTTGACCACTTACATGAAACCCAGTAAACACGTTTAACAAACACTGACACGCCGTCCAGCTCCAGCCCGTCCTCGTCGTCGCCTCCTCGTCTAATCTTAGCTGCTTCTGCACACTCTGAATATTTATGTCCTAATTTGGGCTATTTTGCTCCAATGTTTTCCAAACTGGGGGTTATTTATAGTGACGAGACACACTGTACTTTCACACAGGAGGCCTCTGCCGCCCACTAATCTCCACACAAACACACACTCGCTCACTTGAACTCTGTCAAGTCGATGCCGCCGTTACAATAACTTGCGTAAGACGGAGGTTTGTTTGTTGACTCTCGGACCTCTCGCTGAACTCTTACACTCATCCCACTTCCCCGATCCCCGACTTCCTCGCCCCCTCTCTGCGCGAGAACACAAACAAACACCGTCCTTTATTATTGTCATTCTGGGAAGCTCGGTTCCTCCCATCCTTGGGGGTCGCAGAGCCGCGGCCCGGCCAGGATGTTGGAGCTCAGGGCCTCGGGGATGGAAATAGGACCGCAGAGGGGCGAGCGGCGGCGGCGAAGGCCTCGATGCCTCCCGACTCCTCCGGGGACGGAAGGGAGCAAAGGCAGAACTCTCCTACAAGGTCGACAACAATAGTCAGAAGCAGGGGAAAGGTGGAGGAAACTAATCAAGGATTTTGGGCAGTTTGTTTGGCAACAGCGTCGCTTCTAATTCTGTCTGGAGAGGAAAGGTCACGGCGGGAAACAGCCGAGATGCTGTCGAGAGCAGCAGCAGCCGGTTGGTCGGTCGGTGGCTCATGAAGTCCAAGAAGAAGAAGAAGAAGTTCTCCCCTTGGACGCGACGTTTGCAGCGTCTAGTTTCCCCTTTTTCTTATTTGGTCTCAGTCGGTTCATGCAGCAGACAAAAGACTCCCATTTATCAGCACGAAATGTTCCACAAACACGACAAACTCTGCAGATTTTGTTTCTAAAACATCTAAAATAACGTTCAGATGGACTCTGGTAAATCTTTCTACATGGATTTATTTCCCCCTCGAGATGAATCTTAACATGTTTTTCCTTTCCATCCTCAGATCAGAGGATTTGTTCAGTACTTTGGTTAAAATCTTGTAAAAGCGTTTATATATAGTGAACAATATTCCACCGCTTTAGATGTTTTCGTAGCGTTTTTCTACATTAGTGCTATTTTTGGCACCTTTGTTGATAAATTGACATTTTTCAAAATTTTTTGTAAATGTTTTTGTAATTTTTTTACATGATATTTTTGGCAAACAAAACAGTACATTTTCTTTTCTTCTTATTTTTGTTTTTTACATTCTTCAATGTTCTATTATTAGTGTTTCTTTTATTATTATTTTTTTTAACAGATTTTTTAAAACATTTTTAAATATTCTATAATTGTGTTTCTTTTATTATTACTATTTTTTTTGTTTTTTTAACAGATTTTTTCCTTTTTTACATTTTTAAATATTCTACTAATAGTGTTTCTTTTATTATTTTTGAATTATTATTATCATATTATTATATATTTTTTT